>NW_009260435.1:10739925-10766242 GCF_000687185.1 Egretta garzetta | reverse complement strand
TAGGGAAAAAACATAACTGCAGAGCCAAAAGCTTCATACCCTACAAATGCCTTAGCACAGAAAGACTTTTTGCCACATCCTTTACTCATATGTTTTGCGTGAGTGCTGCAGCAAAACACTTTAAAAATGGTAGACAGGAACCATAGTAGTGTAACTACATACACAGACAGAACCTTTCCATTATCCATTCTCTCACTCTTTTTTTTATACCATTTCTCCTCAAAAGCTTTCCATTAATTTTTCGGCCTTTTCTAAATTACAACATATGTTCAGCGTTAAGAAAAAGCTATTTTGCCACAAGCATGAGGAATATAACAAAATACTATCGAAAGTTACCAATAAGTCAAGCTCTCAAAAGTTAGAAGAAATGTCAAAATTATCTCCTCATTCATCAGGCAGAAGACTCAATCTGATATTCAGACAGTACACCAATACAGCTTCCATAGGTCAGACGCTGGTGGTTTTATACAGACTAGCATCTTGCCCTGATGAAATATTGGGGAAACAACCCACCTCCTCCTTATCATTATACTGTAGCTTCAGAAAGGTTTTTATGCTTTTGGAGGCCTGTCAATAGGTTTATCACCACCTCCTACAGCCAACTACCACCAAGCAAAGAGCCAGCTTTTCTTTACAAATTATTTCAAGAAGACTTACCAATGAATGCCATCACTAGTCCCTTCACAGAAGGGCTGTTAGATATTTAATTATTTTTCAAAATCTAGTCAAAGTATTGCAAAGTACAGTCCGAAATAGTAATCAGTCCACGCAGTAGCAGTTGAGATAGACAATTCTCAAATAACAGTTAACAACCTGATATTAATACAATGCCATGGTGAATTACGTGTTTTGAATCGGTAACTTAAACACCTGTTCACCAAAACCACAACATGGTGTGTGCAGCTCCTCCTTTACGCTCAGCAATACAGGTTTGGGGTGAAAATGACCTTCAAAAGAAAAGCTAGCCTAGCCCACTGTCTCCTGTGGAGCAATACGCATACATATTGCCCCGGGAAAGAATGGTCATAACGAAGCACAGAGCACACAAACACCAAGTGAGACCTCTTTTTAGGAAAATAAAACCACATGTACACAAATGGCTGCTAAAGAAGCTACACTCAGCCATACCACTTACGTTTTTTCTACATCTGCATGTGTTTCAGACAGCTAAATCACTGAAGAGATCTCCGAGTATTCAAGCCCGCACAGAACCTTTTATAAAGTTCTTTCCATCAACAATAAAAGCAACCAAGAAAAACCAACAAAAAACATAAAACACCAAACCCCAGGTCCCCAGAGGTGATAATCTCTGAAGACTTGTACCTCTCTCAAGGCAGTACAGGCAGAAAGGACTTTGAGAGGTACTTATTGACTGGTTTGTACCTGACAGTATAATGAGCTTCTCACAAAACTTTTCTTTCTTTTTGTACTCTTTAAACATTTCTAAAGAATTTTCAGAGAGCAAAGATTCTGAGGGAGTATCCTGTACCTACAGGAAGCACGTGGAAGGCCTAAAAGCCTTAGGCTTAAGAAGAGTGCACTGACCACAGATATTTTGGGGTTTGTGTGTAGTATATTAACAGAATAGCAGCCACCACAAATATTTAGCTGCTGAGCACAGGAGTGCTACAGCAAGTTTACTCAGAAATATTCTCTTTGTCAGTTGCAGAGGAAGTAGTAGGAGATGGCAGTCAAAGTTCTTGACAAAGTAAGAGTCCTGGGTTATGGATGACAGAATGGGATCTAAAAACCCCTCCATTTCTGAGCCACTGGTATAAAGCTGAGACAGGTTGGATTGGGGCCAGAGAAGCAGGTATGCTGCTAGAAAGATGCCAAATTAATAGGATCACAGAAAAATTAAGGCTGAAATGAACCTCAGGAGGTCATCTAGCCCAACCTCCTGCTTCACGCACGGGCACCTACTATCTGAGAAAAAAGTTGGTCACTCGAAGCTGATTTTACATGGAGAAGTGCTCGCTTCACAGAACCCACCACTGCACAGAGTGACTTCATCAGATCAGGGAGTGAGAGGGAACAGATTCTGGATTACCTTCTTGTCCCAATAGGGTGGTCTTTCTGTGCCATGGTGGATACATATTACCCAGGGACCACAGAGAAAACTAGGAGGACTGTTTCTTCTATTATTTATTATTCTTCAAGGGGAGACATATAAAGATGCATATTACCTGACTTCTTTGGATGATCTGGGCTTTTTTCTAACTCATTTAAACACAAAATAGAAATACAAAAGGCAGAAAACAGTTTTGGCTTAGATGTTATGGAAGTAACTAGACCTCTCTGGAAAGAGAAGAAACAAGTGTTTTATTGCATGCATCTAGCCAATTCTTTGTTAATCTAATTTGCAAAGGAGACTACTTTTATTTTACTACAATTAGTAGATTGTATAAACCTGTCTAGCAATCACCACACATGACAAATCCATTGTGTCTCGTTAAGATAGGCCAAATGACAAGTTACCCACCTGGCATTATTTTCTTAATTAAATTCTATAAAAAGTTCGCTTTCTGCATTCCCAGCAAAAAGCTTATTTGCCCAGAAGGCCAGACAGGAGGCGATTACAGGTGACTCACTCACAGCTAGTTTAGTAAGCCAGGCAGAGAAATTCCACCAAGAGTGTTTACCAGTAGAATTTCTCAGTCAACATTAAAGCAGATGGTTTGATTTTGATCAAGTTTGACAAAACAAGAGGAACCACGCTGGCTTCCCACCATACCACCTGCTCTCCTTCTCAGGAATTGATCTCGTGGATTGAAGTGATATAATTTCCTGATCTATAGTAAACTACCACATAAACAGTCCTGGATTCAGAGGCCCTAATTATTTTCAGCAGAGCCCCAGCTATGGACTTTAGAGTTTACTGGGACAAATAGAATCAGCTACATTTTGCTTTAAAGCCCATGTATTTTCTGCCATTATTACTCTGTTCACCCAGCACTAAAAAATAAATGAACCTCACCCCAAATAAATAGAATTCATTTCCTAGCATCCAACATCCAGAATAACAGCTAATGTACTTTACTGAACCAGACAGGCCACCATGACACTCTAGATGTTGAACATCCACACAGAACGCTTTCCAACACCTTCTAAAGTTCAGGGGGTTTGGAAGATACACTGAAAAATGAGTTGTGATTTGAGAAACAGAATTGCCAAGTCAGCCTGGTGTTAGAACTGCAAGCAATATAGATCTTCTAAAGCTAGACATAAAAGAAAAACTGCGGGCAGTATAAATGGATTTCAGCCAATCCCATGATATATGAGTCCTTAGGTGATCTTTTAAAAATGGCATTAGCTAGAGAAGCCAAACTCTAATTTGCATTAAGAAAACTTTGCTGGGGAGGCAAAAAAGGAGATCATCTCTGCACAGAGTATGTTGTTAGAACAGCCAAATAGGCCAGCTCCTTCCAAGACACTGCCTAAGAAAAATTCATGCACAAAATGTGAAATGAGTAATTTCCAATATTGTGTGCTAACTCCCTCAAAACACAACAGCTGCATACGTACACACTGTTCTTTGAAAGGGTAAATTTATAACAATGAATAGATATGTTATTGTGAAAGGATGAAAGAGTAACTCACAGAAACACTGATGGAAGAGATGTAAACAGGTTTCAGAGTGCAGTAGATGCTGGCCAAATGCAGGAGCTGCTTAGAAGCAGCACTCAGGCACCTACCACAGCAGCGCAGCAAGTCTTGACTGCAAATGGAAGACAGTGGCTAAAAGCAGATTGCCTGCAAACATTCTGCTGTCCTTTGCACTCTACTTGTACTTATTACTTTAACAGTGGACTGAAACAGAATCAAAACAAACAAAAATTGCAAGCTGTTCACCCAATACAATTTTAAGGGAATTATAAGCTTTGACATACCCAGTGTATGCTTTGTTGAACAATTTTGCTCGCCAGTGAGAGAACCTGTCAGCTTTAGCATTAGCTATTCCCATGGCTGATACCTGTTTCTAAATTATAAAGTAGCACAGGAACTGTTTGAATACAGATATTTGCAGTAGTCTCAGCTCTCTGAGTACTTGACAACTGGCTTGTTTAGGATAACAGGAAAATAGTACCTATGGGAAGTTAAGAGAAAAGGTAGGAGTAAAAAGCCTGGTTAAATTACTACAATGTCTGTCTTGAAGCTTCTAGAAGAGGCAGGTAGCCATTACTGCAAACATAGGGATAGCCAAGACTGTTGCTTTAAATCATTTTCTCCTTAAATAGTAAAGGGAAGGTAGGGAGAGGAAAGTATATATATTTGCCCAATGCTTACATTCTCCACTTGGCTTCTGGGTTTGGCCAATATCTGAGATGGAGCACCAAGCTAGATGGGTCTTTAGCGTGACCTTGTGCTGACAGTCTATGTTTATACAGATGTCTTTGTTTCCTTTTATCCTAAACAACTTGGAGTATGTTAGAGACAGATTTACCAGTGCCTATCCATCCTTGGGTAAGGCAAGTATTTCTCATATCCTAATGACTGCAGTGAAACCATCAGGACATAAAAAGAATTAAGATCTGAGCCTGATCCCATCCTATTAGTTTCACAATACTGATTCTTATATTAGTGATTTCATTACCACTGATTTAAATTGAAGTTATTTTCTTTCTACATAGTTACTAGGTCAGATTCAGGCCCTTATTACTAAAACATGACTCTAATCAATTTTATCACGAGCCACAGGGTCTCTGCAGGGTTGTGTACCCTTCTGCTCAACCATGAAGAGCATTTTGCATTTTTTTCCTCAAAAGTCTATTGTAAAATATTTAGTGAAAAAAACCTGCCTTATTTTTAATGTTATGAAAAAGAACTTTGTTAATTCACTGAATGCCTACTCAGGCTCTGAAGAATTTGTAGTATTCAACCATAGATCTTTGTAGTGAACAACAAGTCCAATCATTCTGGTTGCATTATACAAAGTTCCAGGAATTCTTTGGCATGAAAAAACTTAAATACATTTTCTCTGGTATATGAAAATAATATTTGATTTAAAGATATATCCCACAGAAGTCAGCCTTGACAAAACCTGGTTTAACTGTAACCAAAGTATTTTCACATTATTTAACCCCTTTTGTGACTTCATGACGAATTCAACTGGCTTCTTGCCCCCGAATTCATGCACAAATTCTTTACATCAGTAAGTAGATACATAGCACTGTCAGAAGGAGCCCCAACAAAAACTTCACCAGATTTTTCGTTTCTAGAAATCAGTACTTTTGATTAAATAAATGATCATGGAGCAAGGAATCAAAATGTGTTTGTGTGGGAAACTGGCCAGATTATTCTTGGACTCCCCTAAAGCCTCAAGCAACACATGCTGACAAAGAAATTGTATTGGGTTTGCATTCCTTATATTAACTTCTTATTTTACCAAACTCCTCATTCTGAGGGGTTTAAAAATGAGTATTTAAATAGTTTATTCTTACTACTTGCATGTATAATAAAGAATATCTGAGGATATAGGTGCTTCCAAATTAAGCTAGTATTTGTTTTAATTGCAGTTTAGCAATAATGAAAGTAATGCCCGCCAGAGCTCTTTTTCCAATAGCTGTGTTACTCTCTAATCCTACAGCCTGACCCAATACCTATAAAACAAGCTACCATATCCAAAGTCAGTGAGTGACAGCTGCAGCCACACAAGGGTTTGAGGTATCACAACTTCCCTTTGTATCTTAGGCAGAACACAAAAGCAATGGCGTGTTTGCAGTGGCAACAATTAAAAAAACACGAGAAAACTAGCAAGCGAAGTTCAACACAAGCTTTTATTCTCAGCAGCTGAAACCAAAGCAACCCTAAATGCAGTAAACCAGTTCCAAACCATGGGAAAGACCTGGACACTTTCCGTGCTAACTTTCTTATACTGCTACATAAAGCTTTCTTAATTTGGTATCCATGGAACAGTTATCCATCTACTTCAGAACTGATCGTTCATATTAGTTTGTCCACATTAACAATCCATCAGAAATATACCATGAAATGGACCAAACCCAGCCTCAAAATCTAGCTCCTCCAGAATGTAAACATTCACAGTCTACAAGCAGCAAAAACATACAGCTGGTTTGTTAAACCAAAAATTATTAATGCATGACTTCTCCCCCAAATTATTATGTAGGCTTCAAAATTAAAAAGAGCTATCATCTTTTTTAGCAAAAAAAATAATTTTAACACTTTCAGAACATCAGAAACCATGCAACAGGTTTTAGCCATTATTGTGACCAGCTGTAAATGCAGGACACAATAGAATTGTTCGCCAACATTCTGCCCATTTCTGCTTGTACGGCAAACAAGCCTCTGCATAATAAATAGATGTGGAAGAGTGTGTACACATGCAACAAGAACAAGAGTTCAGTTCTCAGGTTGAAATTGTGCTGGCTTCTGGTTGTGTAAGCTGTGTATCCTCAATGAGGTTGCAGTAATGCCGGAAGCATTTCCGCATGAATTCAGTCCTTCTTCTCCCCAAACTGTCTGCATTATTTATTTATTTACTTACTTTAATAAAGGCTTCTCAAAAGAGATTTCACATTCAGTAAAATTCTAGGCCTCTTCCATCCTTCCCTGAATTAAAAATATTCCATCACTAGAACTATTGTATGTATCTCTTAAATACCTTTTGTTGCAAATGAGATCATAGTCCTTTAGATATAAGACCCTTTTACCCATGAGATGGGTTTTCTTACTAGAAGTCCTCCAGTTTGTTTTATTTATTCCTTTTAAATGCTAATGCTAAAGCCTTGAATGAATTCAGAAAAAGAATGAAAACGTTTTACGGGAATCTTTTACATTTGTGGCCTCACAGTGAAAGAGAAGGATGCATAGTGTCTTACTGCCAGAGGACATAACACAGCCTCACTGGAAACAGACTTGAGTGACTGGCTTTCCTGAACTTGAGAGCACTAAGCAAAAAAAGATGATTTTGACCTATTTCACGAAACAGTCTATTTGGACTTATAGGGGTAAATTTATAGAAGAAGCAGCTGAGTCGGCTAAAGATTTCCCACAGCAGAAATTGAGGAAATTCAGACTTCTGTTGGTGTTTCAAAATAGTAAGTAACAGGCACAAGTACCTTATTCAGACTTCTGTGTTAGCCTCATCTTTTAATAACATCATCACTTTTCCCGATAGAACTTTGATCATTATTGTAATGTTTCCTGTAATTGCTTAATGCAGTTCTTGAAAACATTTGGATTTTCATAAGTTAAGTTTGTTCAAGTGGCCCAAGGTAGAGCAAAAAACAGAAGCATCACAAAGCAGAGAAAGCAGCCTTTGGTTTGTATAGTAATCCTGAAGAGTTATCAAACCAACAGGGAATATAAAGAAAACAGTATATACAAAAATATACGGGATAGTCAGTGAGACCTTTCCAAAAGTCAGTGTAGGATTGTATCTTACAAAAGGTTATTGACAAGTTTGTGCATCCCAGATTTAGAACAAAACTTCTGTAGTTTACTTCCTTTCTGTTGGAAATGAAAAATACATTTAGATATGCTAGACAAAGAGTTAATACAATTGCTGGTAGTTGTACCTCCAGTTAAATGACAAATTGCTTTCCTTGATATTCAGAGCCATCAAGCACAGTAATAAACTTTGTTTACTTTTCTGTTTTACTCTCCAGTTACAATTCTAATCAGCATTAGGCATGTGTATCTCTCTCACTGGCTATTTTGCAGTAGGTACATTGAGCTGTAGAGGCAAAATTACAAAATTTTCTTTTCAACAGCAATGGCCCCTGATCTATTACAAAAAACAAACTTCCATCTCTAAGCAACTGATCTCTTAGCAACAAGAAGCACCTGCATAAAAGATGCCACAGAGAGTGATCACCAGAAAACCTATTCAGATCTTTAGAAGGAGCAGATCAGTAACAAAGATAGCATCCTTCACTGGTAAACATCAAGAAGTAACAAGAGGACACAGGTAAATTTTTAATTCATATTCTAGCATTCTTCTTCAAACTGTATGAGTAGGACATTACAGAAATGTTTATTATTTTGTTTTTGAGTGGGAAGCATGCCTTCTGGGGCTGCTTTGATCTGAGTTACTGTAATTAACTTTGTATAAATTATATGTTGTCACTGTGTAAATAGAGATGATTTTTTGGTAGAAAATCGGAAGGTCTTAAAGCAACCTCTTGGTAATAAAATAACTATAGCAAGTTACATATTTTGTAAGTATTCTACAAAATTTCTTTATCAA
The DNA here is from genome assembly GCF_000687185.1 of Egretta garzetta. Classification (NCBI taxonomy): domain Eukaryota; kingdom Metazoa; phylum Chordata; class Aves; order Pelecaniformes; family Ardeidae; genus Egretta; species Egretta garzetta. Next base: position 10,758,033 of record NW_009260435.1, on the reverse strand, counting down.
AAAATGGCACAGTGTTCTTGCAGAAATCATCCTTAGAAAGTGTTCACTTCATTCAACCTTTCAAACTGTTTATATTACATCAAGAAATACTAAAACTTTTTAGGTTTTTTAGATACAAGCTCTGCTGATTAAAAAACTGAACCTGTTCAGTGTTTCTGTGGTCTATGATTTCATTCTATTTACTCCGAAGTGGATTTTGCTCCATTCATGCCCATTTCATGCAAAGATACATATCATGACAAAGTTAAAGTAGAATTCATAGCATGGAATGGACACTGCCAACTGTCGATGATGTATAGCAATGTAGAATTAGTTGGGAAGTGAGTGAAGTCAGACAAACCAACATTTCCAAGCATCATTGTCACAGCAGGGAAAAAATAGATCATGAGTAAGGTTAAAAAAGGGTCATCAGGTAGAACAACTCTGGAACTCACCCAGAGAATTTGTTTATTGTATTAAAGCTTGATCTCTCTCAGTTGGTGCTTGCTGTGGAAAAATGCTATCTTTAAGCTACTACTACTTAGTTAATAATTATTTCTGATTAATAAAGTAATTTGCAGGAAGAATGCTTTGAGAACAGTCATGCATTCTTCCTTAGTCTTGTTTTCTCAAGTAACCAGATATATTTTCTTCAGGATTAATTTACATACTTTGACAGAATAGTTGGTATTCATAGCCAGGAAAAGAAAAAAAAGATTCAAAAATTTAATTTGCATTTCTTATAGAGTGGTCGCTTCTATGTCAACTCAATTTTTGCTTAAGTTGGTTGAGGTATTTGCTAGCAATAAAAGTACTACAGCAGAGACAGAATTACAGCAGAGCACACCGCCTTCTAGCTGCCAAAACCACCCACCCAGTAGTAACAGCAAGCCGATAGTAGCTGCATACACACACCCCTCCCTATCTAGGTCTGCTCGGCCCTAGTCTTAACAAGGAAGTCTGATAAAAGTGTTTTAGAGAGAAATTTCAGTTGTCTACCCACAACTCATTTTCTGGTTAGTTTTGAGTTAATCAGGGCTTATGGTGTTCTAAGGAAACTTTGAGGTAGGCAAGCAGTAAAATATATTCTTACCAATACAGCAGAAGTTTGCATATCTCCATAACTCTTTTTGATGGCTTACAAGCACTGACATACCTATTCCACTTCAGGAGATTTATGTTTCAGATGAAACCCTTTTACCATCTAATCTGGATAGTAGTTTTCATGGACATTATGTTGGTTACTAAGCAACAACGAGACCTTTTGTGAAAGGTACTAAAACTGGCAAGTTATTTTTCCAAATCATACATCAGACTGCAATTAAAACCTCAGAAGAGGACATAGTCCAAATTCTAATTTCAGATCATTATTCTTCTGAAAGAAAAATCACCATATAATTACAGATTGTTCAGAAAGCAGAAACCCTTATTGTACAGTCATTTGGGAAGCACATAGCGTACCTTGCCTCACACATCCATGTTTTATAAATAGCTACAAGAAAATAGTATGGACACCAGCCAAAAAGGAGAGCTGGCTACCAAGTCTTTAGTTACACAGCACAGGTTATTACTCCATGTCTTGCTCACTACAGGCAATTGTGGTTTTATGACTGGCTAGTTATTTTGAAGGCTCAACACTCTAGTGGAAAGTGATTTTTCAGGATACAATCTTCAGAGAATGAATATTCAATTTAGACATCTAAAGTAACTAGCAATTTCTAGAAGGATACATTTGAATCAAGAATCAGAATATCCGAACTTTCACTGGCTATTCTCAAAACCAGCAGCCAAACCAGCCTGACAGTATATTATAAATACTTTATTTTGGAAGCTCGCTAAGCTCCATGATCAATAGCAACATAAAAAGCTCATTTAACCATTTCGGCAATAATTTATCATCTTGGTCAGTACTTGGTTATGTCAGCAACATCAGATCTTTGGCATTAAGGATCACTAAAAGGATCCAGTAACTTCTTTGGAATGTTTAAAGGCAGGACTTACAGCTCCATTGTACCAGAAAAATAATTTACATAAATCACAAGGAGAAGAGCAGCCTGTAGGATACCTATTTATTTGACTATCCCCTTGCAGAAATTACATCTTCAAGCTCATTACAGTAGCTTCAAATGGCTCCTTCATGATACACAAATGCATGTATAAATTACTCCCTGTTTGATATGTGACAACTTCTGATTTAACACAAAATCTCAGCAGGTGACCTGGAATGGCAGGCACAAAGACGGGAAATTCACAGAATGAAGGTTGCAACCACCATGTAAAAGGCACAGAAAAAAGGTACTGCCTTTACTACAGTTATCAAAAAAAATAGTAATATTCAAATAGAGTCCTACATTTAAGGAAGGCATTTTTAACACATTTGTTCCCCTGTTAAGTCCCAGACACATGCTAGTACTAGCTAGTGCTCAGAAAACTGATCAACCAAAGAGACTCCAAACAACAGGAATGTCAGCATTTACAACAGTACTGCAACCCAACCTTCTCTACACCTTGCAAACTTATGGTACGCTTTGAGTAGGAGGGGTGACAAGAAATCAAGATCTGTGGCCACTGAGGCAGATAAGAAAAGCCAAGTATTGTTTACAGTTGTGGATGAGACACTGGTGGCCACCACTAACATATAACAAATATGCAGTAGTATTTTAGCAGTAATACTGAAGGCAGCTAGCAGAACTTGAAAATTCAGAGACTCATGCTGTAGGGATAGATCCTGTTCAGCTGTGAAACGAGACAACACTGTCATAAAGCAGCTCACTAAAATTAAGAAAACCACAGTTCCAAATAATAGCAGAGGCATGTAACGATGTTTGTTATCTCACAGTATAGACACATTATTTCAACACCACAAAATCATGGGTGTGTTCTGCATTTCTGTCTCGCCCTCTGACACAACGTTAGGCTCCCACCTCCTCCTTAATTTGTCAGGAGTCCCTTCAGGTTGCCAGGAGGTTCATTATTAAATTCCCACTTCCAAGCTTCTGCTGAAAGCAGTCACCTCATCCTTCCCTCCTTCTCCTCTAACCTAAACAGCAGATAAATTTATAAATGCCACTTATAAGTGCCTCATAGTAAGCAAGTGGTACAGGATTATTCTACAGAGCTGTAATAATCATTCGACATTGCTAGAATACATTTCCATAGTAATTAGATGTGATAGACCTCTACAACTACAGAAATGCTAGTCCACTGACTTGAACTCTAGAAATGACTGGAAAAGGTAATAATACATAGTGTATTCACTCCCTAATCTTCACATTTTACCATAATTACCTTTCTTTTGAGTTGCAGAGGATTGAATTAAAAGTAGGAAACAGACCTAAACCAGCCAGAGTTCTTTCAATAGCAGAGTAATATAAACACCTAACCTTAAAAAGGCTGCTCTGCACTGCACATTGGTAACTGCAAATGAAACCATCTATAAGACAGATGTCATCTGGAACAAAGGATCAGATCACTAAAGCTTAGATTCAGAGTAAGTGAAAAATTAATAAGAAAAAAATATGATAATTAAAGACAAAGAATCACAACAAGAGTAACACAACACTGGATGACCAATAAATTGTGATGGAAATCTCTCGGTGACAGAGAATTACAGCATTAGAAGAGACCACAGAATATCAGGGAGCAATTTCCAGGGTGATGCTAAATAAACATGCAATCTGATGCTTACAGAATAACTGTGCAGCTCAGTTTACAAGAATGGTAAGCACTCTCAAGTTTAAAGTCTTTGGATGTGTTCTCAACTTCAAACCCCACAGACTTTCACGGGAACAAGACAATCCCATACCAAGGCTTATGAGGCATACACTGTACTCCTAGTGGTAATTATCCACTTCAAATTAATTAATTCTTTAGAAGGAATGTAACTATGTAAAAAAAAAAAAGGTAGAGTCTTTTTAGTGGTTCTTACAACAGGTTCCACACAAATGCAACTAATTTTACAGTAGTTCCACATATGACTTTTTATTCAACATCTGGGAAAAGAATTTCTGACTTTGCAATAAAATCCACAATTTGAAGGCAATGGTAAAATAGCTGTACGGAACTCCTTCAGCATGAGCTCTGTGAAAGAGATCCCACATGCAGATAAGAGTCAGAGACAGGTCTCATCCTATGTTAAGTGCTATAATCCCAATACAGCAAGAAAGTTACGTGCCTAAAACTAATTAAACCCAAGTATTTTATTTGTCAAAAGGCATTGCGTTCCTCTCAGGCTATATCAACATTGGCAAACACTGTGGTAAAATAGGAGCACACCTGTAAAAGAAAACAGTTGGTGATGATCCACTCCCTACAACTATACACATTTCACAGGAGCTCACTTCAAAATAAAGACTTATATAAGACACGGGATTTTTTTGTGTGTGAAATCACCCTATTTAAAATTTTACTTTTCCAAACTGTTTAGTCAGTTAGGTCAGTTGCTTCAGGTGCTGCTAACATTGGTCACTACCATTTGGGGATTTATAACAAATAGCAGATTTTTTTCCCCATATCCCTCCTGGTAGATGAACCATTACAGAGGAAACAATTCCAGCACTTGAGAATGGTTATTCAAGAGTTTTCAGGCAGTTTTATAAGCTCCTTCTCAAAATTATTAGAAATTTTCAGCTCCAATTATATAATATGATACATAATTTTTTTCTTTTACTGACACAGTCGTTAAGTAGAAAGCTCTAATTGGAAGAAAAGGGGTCAACACAGTTGCCCTTTAGATATACGGACTTCTTTCTTTACTGTGGACCCTGTTGTCATTCATCATATCACCTTTTGCCAGAAAATGTTTAACCGAACCTAGAATTTTCTCACAGTGCTTTATAGTCAAGACTTAAAGATCAGTAATCTAAAGGGCCCTCTGCTGGCAGATGCTTTCCCAGCAGTTAAGATCCACAGTTCCTGTCAGGTCAGGCAGCCTGTGCACATCCATCTCTTGCCACTTCTTTATTATAAGTCTCTTTCCTCCCGCTATTTGATTTTAAAAGCTTTTTTTGCCCCATCCCCGTCCCCTCTCCACCACATAGGTAATAATCAGAGCCAACAAATCCCTCTGATCAGACACACACCTCAACCAGCCGCGAGGAAAGGAAAATTACCTATAGACGTTTTCAAGACAAAAAGAGCAAGAATAGCAAAAGCCTCTTTCACGAGCAATCGGCACTCCAGCTTTGTTCCCTTTCTAAATTTCTTCAGTCTATTCAGTGACTACTTACTATCAAAGTCTACTTGGCAGTGTTTTTATTATAAGCAATTTACCTCATGGACAGTTCTTAAATAAATACAATAGATACAAGCAGGACAGTTGAAATACATTTAAGGTGAATTTTTCATGGTCCAGTTGGCTTTTGCAATAAAAAAAAAGCATTAGAAATGCAAGCCCTGAAAGTCTTCTAGGATCATGCTCATTGAAGTGAGGCAAAGAACTTCTCAGTGCAAGAAGTATCAACTGTTTTAGAGCTTGAGGAGCTACACTGACTAAAAATAAGACTGTTTCAGATCAGTTCAAGAGTATAAACAGATTCAAATTTAATACAGTGCCTTTAATACCTTTTATCTCCATGAGAGTACGATCCAGGATATAAAAATTATAAATCTAATGGCAAGGTGCACACTGATGTATTGCATTTCATATCACAGCAAAAAATATTTTATTCTTTTACTAAAAAATTGTAAAACTTTATAAAGTTGTGGTAATCTAGAACCTAAAACCCAACCTGTTACAATCTGTATATTTTGAAAAGACGCTGCCTCCAATTCTCTGTCAATACAAAGGTAAACTTTAGCTGTGAATAACTAAGACCTAAGCAAGACCAAAACTCAGGCTTGATTTTCAGAAAATAAAAAGGGGAGACTCATGCTTACAAAGTATACCATGTAAAAATATTAGCACCTTGAACTCTAGCAGGGCTTAACCTACAGATATAACATTCATAGGTACATGTTTGTATATACAGGTGTGTATTTCATACCACCCAAATGCATAACCACCTACGTATTTCTCTTCATAGGGAATATGAGGCAGAAAAACTACTGTACAGATACACCAGAATGTCTTGGATGTGAAAAAACAACAAAACCCAATGAACATCAGAGCCTAGTCTGTGACAATGAAGTACAAAAATGAAATTCATCCAGATCCAGTGAGAAAGCAATAAAAAGAATATGAAAATATATGCCCTAAGTGTAATTATTTCCTTCTATAATGCTGTAAGCTCATATAGTGAAAGGGACTGAAACTAATAGAATGGGGAAAATCTTCTTAGTAGGGCCAGCTGTGACAGGACAAGGGGTAATGGTTTTAAACTAAAACAAGGTAGGTTTAGACTAGATATAAGGAAGAAATTCTTTACAATGAGGGTGGTGAAACACTGGAACAGGTTGCCCAGAGAGGTAGTGGAGGCCCCATCCCTGGAAGCATTCAAGGCCAGGTTGGACGGGGCTCTGAGCAACCTGATCTAGTTAGCGGTGTCCCTGCTCACTGCAGGGGGTTTGGACTAGATGACCTCTAGGGGTCCCTTCCAACCCAAAACATTCTATGATTCTATTTACATGTACATACAGGCATGCTTTTAGTTTGGTAACAAACAGTACTCAAGAAAATTTAAAGCTAGCATTTTTACTTGTACTGAATAAACGTCCCTAGTGTGCAACAGTACATTAGTGACACTAAGTATCATTAAGTGATAAGAAATGCTTGTGATTATAAAAACATTTTTCACAACATCCAAGGGAGTACAACAGCTGAACGTGTACAAGACATGGTATGTGCATGGGCACTCTGGTAAGAGGTGCACTGGTAGCTGCTGGAATAGCATTCATGTTTCTACAAGCTCACCTGGCATATTGAGTCATGGTCATTTTGGATCACAACAAAACCAGAAGCCTTGCATAGCAATCATTCAAAATACTGGAGCATTGCACGCACCTGGAAGGTTTAGAGCCACTGCTCACTCCCTTTCCCAGGGCTTTGCGTGTGCTCTATATGTTTTCTACTTTGACCATAAATACCAACCTTCTTACTCTCTTGAAAGCATCTATCACATTCTTGGCTTAGTTCAATGCAATTACAGCACTGGCAGTTACTACAAAGTAAGCTGTACTTTCTTCTGCAATGCAAGATCAAAGCACAAGATAAACTAGAAAGCACTTGCTGGAAGTAGACTGCAACAAAAAGCTTCCTATTAAGTAAACACATCCTTCAATTTTGAAACATTGTTGCAGGGCGGAACACAGCAAATCTATTCGCAATCACTGTCCGAGCAGGATTAAGAAGGTGTTTTGTTAATAAAATACTGTGCAGATGCAAGCAGTATCTTTCTGTGGTTATGTGAGTTCTCATTCATAGAATAACATCTTACTTCTCAGGTACAATCACCTCTCATATTTTATGACTTAAAGTCAAAAACGTGCAGAACAACTTTGAAGGAATCCTTCTACTCCCCCAATGAGTAACAGACCTGTCCATTTGCTTCATTTTTCTTTCCTGTGCCAAGTGCTGGTTACTGCCCAAGGAAAAAATATGGCACCACAATCCATGATCCTGTTTCGTATGGCATACGCTATGCTTTTCAAAGTATTTAGCAGAAGAACCATGAAGAAATGCAACGCATTATACTACACTCAAAGGTTGATAATAATAAAAAAACCCCGCAATACATTGTTTCAGACAAAAACCTGGGGTACACTCTATCTGCATCATGAAAAACTAACGTACCTATTCTGGAAATTCAAGGACTCTGGCACTACAGGCATGCAAGAAGGAAAAAGGGTAAGTAACAGAGATAAAAAGCTTGCGAGTGAACTCATTCAACACTTCCACATGTGCTGAAAGTTTAACTTCTTGTGTTTTGGTTAGCAATTTGCAAGGACTAAACCTCAGTATTGGCTGCCCAAGTTGTATCAGAGATAAGAGGTCTGTCAGCCAAAGTATCCAAAACTATGCTTCAATATCAAGGTCAGAGAAGCTTTGTTATTTCCAAGTGAGAAGAGTGCCCGCTGCACGTCTGCTTCGACGTGTGATGTAGCTTGTCCTGGCAAGCAGTCCAGACAGTCACTGGTTATAAAATAAAGCTACCTCCAGAGCTAATTTGCTCAATTAAAGACCTACAGAGGGCTTGAGAGGTAGCAGCTAAAGCCAAAGATATCTCTGAGCTTTGGAAAACTCTGCCTCTTTCCCCTTTCTCTCTCTCTAAAGCAAAGCAGAAGCTCTTGGAAAAGATGATGCTGGAAACCCTGAACCCAACGCACTACAACATCACCAGCCTAGTACCAGATACGATGCCTGTGGCCACAGTGCCCATACTCATTCTCATGTGCTTTCTGTTTCTAATATGGAATCACGAAGAAACTTCATCAATACCAGGTAAACTAACTTTAGCTATGGTATCACATAAAAGCTGTCAGAGTATTTCGTTTGTTTGTTTCTCAACTTTAAGTGAAAAAGTAATGCTAAATAATGATTATATGCCAACAAAATTTACTAAGAGCCAGTTTAAATAATACAGCTTTTTAAAATAACTGATAAAAGAAATCAGGCTCTACTTAACCTCAGAAATTCCATAATAAACCTGGCTTGGCTATATAAATATATGACATTTAGTTTTCTGCTTTATTATGCTTATGCTAGCAAGATATAATACCATTTTACAAACTCCAGATGTGCATATTTTCACATGCATTATAAGATACTTTTTACAGGTTTCAAGTTTAAAGCTTTCTAAATTGTCTATACTAGAAACAAAATATTTTCTAGGAAATTATTCAGATTTCAGTAGATTAGCAGTTTTTCTCTCCACGTTTGGCACCGAAGACCTTCCAGAACAGAACAGCATTAAATTGTTTCCCTTTCCAGAGGGCCCCTTCCATAGTGTTTGGGGGCTTATGGCAGATGTTACTGATTCAGACTATTTTTTATTAGATGCAATGCAATGACCTGTGGCGTGAATGAGAGCAGCGTACATGTCTCACAACGGTGTTTCACAGGAATGATCCTAAGCCAATACAGTGGCAGCTTAATGAAATTCTGAGAAAAGATTCTTGTCAAACATCCTTCAATATGCTAAAACATTTCCAAAGTTAGGGAACAGGGGAAAGTATTCACCAAAGGTTATGTGATCTATTTGAATGGATCAATAAGAAGACAGAGCTAAATTAATATGCTTTAAGTTCACAGGTATTTAAATAATCTGGATTCTTGTGATTCTTATTACTAAATGGTGGAGCCATAAGCAACTTTTACATTTTTAAACAGTATACAAAAGTTTTGTACAAAAGTGCTTCATTTGTTTTGGTTTATGAAGTTAGGTTTACATTTTACAGACAAAAGAGGCAAAGTAAGCTTTCCCTAAAGAAGGAAACTTCCTTTTAAAAGTAATTAAAGGCAAATTCTCTCCTGCCGTCTCCACTTTCTCCTTTTTGTTGTAAGAAGGAAATTTGGTGCTGAGTTGCAGTGGAAGGATATAGCTGAGAACTTTCTTGACTGAATGCTTATTAATGCATTCTTAGCTCCTAGTAAGTATGTGTTTGTAAGCTCACAGCAGTAAAAGTACTTTTTCCTTTAAATATCTGTTTTCCCACTCTAATATTAACAACTAAGAGAAATATAATTAATTACATTTAGTTAAGCCAAAAGGATATTGACTTTTGTAGGTGTTACTATGACACTTCAACAAAAAAATCACTTAAAGGATTTGTTAAAAATCACAAATTAAAAAAAAAGCATTTTTTCTAGATAATTTTTTCTTTCCAATCTCACCATTGTCCCTCCAAATGCAAGCAATCTCAAAGCAGCAATGTGAAATTGTACAAAGTAGTAATGAACATTATTAGTTGTACATACATTGAAAGGACTATAGGTTTCCATAGAGTGAGGCTTCAACAACATCAATGCAAGTTTCTCTACGACAGAACTTCAGAAGGGGTTTGTACATGTGAACAGCCCAATGCAGACCCTGGCTGTCATGTTAAAAAGCTCATTTCAGAAGGGTGATGCTCAGAGGTATATTCTTGTCAGTGAGCACTGCTGAGACCAAACTTTTCTTACTCTATTTCTTAGGGCCAGGATACTGTATGGGAATTGGTCCCCTCATTTCACATGGGAGATTTCTCTGGATGGGAGTAGGTAATGCCTGCAACTACTACAATAAGACATATGGAGAATTTGTGAGAGTTTGGATCAGCGGTGAAGAAACATTTATAATTAGCAAGTAAATCCTTATTTTCTATCCTTAATAATATGAAGAGCTTTTTCATATTTTTACAACCTCTTTGCTACTTTTTTCTAAAGTAGAATTGAAGTTATTATTTTCAAAAATTATCCTAGCCTAAACCTTTTACCTCCTGCTGTTCACAGTCCTTTTTCTAATCTTTTGTTTCTTTAAAGATGCTACTGTTGAAGTCTATGTGAATTCTCTCATTTTCTTTGCAGAAAGGAAGATTAAGTACTCTGGCTCCATCCTAAAAAATGTTTACAATCTCTTTTACTATTCCATTTAATATTAGGATTATGTACTATACAGGAGCCTAGACTGACTGCAGTGCAGGATTAAGCCAGATTTTAGTTCACTGTGTTCTTAAATTTCTCCTTAAAATGAGAGTAATGCTTGAAGATTATGGTTCCAATTCAGCAAGGTAATTAAGCAAATGCAGTGTTATAGGATTATGAGTAATTCCACTCCAATTAATGGGATTACTCAGACTTTGACTACACACAGCATTAAACACAATGCTAAACCACACACTATCATTTTATTAGCTCTAGTGGATGGTTGCTTTCTTCTTACATTGGATCTTCTGGATGCTTATGAGTTATGCCATTACAAAAAAGTAGCAAAATGTTTACCATGTGTAATCAATACAGAATCACAACCTTTTTATTAGCAACATCAGTCAATCCATACCCACCTTTCATTTTGTAAAAGCTTTCAAAAGACAATGTAGTATAGAGGACTATCACAGGACTTGCCGTGTGAAGCAAGTCAGCTTCACCTCTGCCTGTTTCTACCTCTGTCGAAAGAGGTAATCAGGACAGGAAAACTTTTTACTTTCCTACCCCATATAGGTGGTGCAAATATCAACTGATATACCATAATATTTTGATAATGTAAAATGCTATGAACTCTTACTGTTGTCTTCCACTCTCTCCACCACCAATTCATCAGAACCAAATCAGGAGTGCTGATAAACACTGCCACAGCTGCATCAGACTTTGTAGTCAATCCATCGCTTCTCTTCAGACTTATTTTTTGCATAAAAGCATTGACAGCATCTAGAGCACTAGTACTTAGCTTTTTTTTAAAAAAAACCCAACACAGAATAAAGTTTTCAGTGGATCATAAATTCACTGCAAAACTACACATAACCTGAATTCTGTAAAAGTCTACTATTTCCACCAATGTCATCTGCATTTTTACAATCCAATCTAATCCTGCTGAGATGCTAATGCACAGAGAGAAGGACTTGCAGTCTTTGTTACAAGAGAAGTTGTCTTTTGGAGAACTTCATTAAATAGTTTCATAAGGAAAATCTGTTTATACAAGGTCATATGTCAAAATCCTTCCTTAAAACATTATTATGTGTCTCCTGTATAGATACATGGAATGGAAGGAAGCTAAATGAGCCTCCTGCACCTTTTCTTTCCTGGGGACAGCTGTCATAATTCAACATCATCTTTTCATGTTCATGAAAATACAGATGATGCTCCCTGACATGCAAAAACCCTTTAAGAAAATTGGAAGAGAGAGCAGATGTGGGGAAGTGTAGGAAAGAGAGAGTGTACTGAGCTCCTTGGAAGGCTGGACCTGCAGGCACACTCCTCCCTGTTTTTACTCCAGTCCTTATCCATGTTTGTCTTTTTGTACCATATAGCATCTCACCGTTAACTTTACCTCTGGTCATGCAAAACTGTGCTGAAAACCCAGCACTGCTGAAGTCAATAGCAAAAGTCCCATTTACCTTTGCCTGACTGAAAAAATAAACTAACCTGTGTAAGAAGTCTGGGATTTGGTCTATGGAGTATGCTACATGGTAAAGAAAGTAGCATATTGTTTCATTTCAATCTCTGTTCTGATTTTCTTTTTGCTGGATTTCATTCGATCAGGTTTTCATTATGTCAACATTTCTAAAATGCTAGCTCCCTCTAAAGGAAATTATATCTTAAAGCAATAATGCTGGTCACAACCTGTTTGCCAGCAGGTGGAGATAGAACTTGTCAACTGTAAAAAGAATTCTACATATCACGGATTTCCCTAACTTTACTATTTAGGAGTATTTGTCCCACACAGGCATCATCATATTACGATGCTGTGTATTTAGATGAAGCATATGTATTCATGCTTTCTTTATGTGTCTGGAAATGACCAAATAGCTACAGTATAGCTGTGATTTAATGCACATCACAATGAAATTATTAACTGCCAAATATTTTACATCTCATCTTCTGAAATATCTGACATTGGCCATTGCCCGAGCGTATCTTATATACCTACATGTTTCTATGTATACACACTATTTTGGTGACCATTTGCATTTTAACTGAAGAATAATTTTAAATCTGAACAGAATACATTATTGCTCTACTATACATTCTGAAAGCATTTATCATCAAGTTTAGTTACGTAAAAGGAACAACTTTTAACATCAAGCATTGTACTTCCTGCAGAACTGAAAATGCAAGTCAGCATTTCAGAGCAACTATAAAGTGTCAGAATAAAAATTCCATGTACAATCTAGGCAACTATTTTTGTTTTGGGCTTTTTTGATCCTTGTTTCTCTCCCAGATCCTCAAGCGTGTTCCATGTAATGAAACACTGGCATTATGTTTCTCGATTTGGGAGCAAGCTTGGATTACAGCGCATTGGCATGTATGAAAATGGGATCATATTTAACAACAACCCAGCACACTGGAAAGAAATTCGACCCTTTTTCACCAAAGGTAAAGCAGTGCACATTCATACACTGCATCACAGTAGCACACAGTCTATCTTTTCTGAAATACTCTTTGTCCTTTGCATGCTTAAGTTACAGAAATGAGTTCTTCATATATCCCATAGAAATATTTTATGGCACATGTTCTTTCACACTTTTCCTGCTTGCTATGCTATTTGAAATAGTCCTGAAGTAGTTTTGCAGATTCTTAATCTCATCCAATTAAAACAAAATGAAATTATGCCCATACACCATGTTTTTACATTTCAGGTCCAGCATTTACATTAGCTCAACTGGCACTTCCATAAATGTAGTTGGATGTCCCTATCCCAGCCTCCACCAAACCCAAAATTAAAAGCTTTTTTTTTTTTTTTGCTGGGGGGGGGGGGGGAAGTGCTTTACCTTCAAAATTCATTTAATTAATTTAGATTTGCACAACAGAACTATTTATGAATCCCTTTAATATGCTAGGAATCAATGTAGTCAGACAAAAAGATTGAAGCAATTAACATCACTAGATTGAAATCAAATAGGAAACTACATAAACAAACTCCAGTGTTACTGTTTTGTGAGTCAGCAATTTTTTCCAAAAACCGAAAATTTTCAGTATTTGCCTATCGTTAGAACTTGCTACTTCCAATGATCTTACAGCCTTCCTATCAAACCTGTCACGCTTGTTCTGCAATATTCTCACCAGCTGAGACTGCAGTAGTTTATGACAGTGATTCCAGAACCTGGAAATGAACGTAAAGCAGCACCTAAAAGAAATTAATTATCTGTTGGTTTAAGTTTTCTATATTATTTTGTTGATATATCTGTGCTTCTATATGATGCTTGGGCCTTTCCTATGTGATTTTGCTATTGAAAAACATCAGCAACTCTGTACTGGTTGAAGATAGCAGGGAAAAAAAAAATTATTTTCCTCCTTATTCCTAGGATTACCAGTTCTCTCTATTTACAAAACAGACCTCCTTTCTTCTCAAGTACAAGCATACAATCCCTCTCAACATATATTTGATAAAATAACATCCTTGAGGCAATTACAACAATTCTTGTATGGAAAAGTAATGTAAATAGAGTACTTAGGGCACAATTGCCAAAGCAATTAAAAAATTATCTGAGTCCGTTCCAGCTAGAGCCTATGAAAAGCCCACTGAATTACACAGCAGCAGAACTGACCACTGCTTTTGGCTGCTTTTCAACTCTTAAAATGCAACAGAGCCATCATGACACCATCTTCACTGTTCATAGGTGGGCAGACCCAGGTGGGCTAACCCAGAGCATGTTGCCAGACTGGGCTTCGGCACATTCACAGCGACATTACAGGTCACCAGCAGCTTACTGCAAAGCTGCCGTGCTGTTTAAGGGCACCCAACAGTTTTCAGAAATTCCCGTCATCCTCCCCATGAATCCCCAAACCATCCTCCCTGCTCAGTGTCATTGCAAGCAAATGAGGCAGGACATCCACAGTGCCCGTAATGCAGACAAGGCTAGGGATACCCTCCCACGCAGAGAGCTAGCACAAATAATGCCAGATATCTTCCCTTAACACAGTATGAACCCAGCATAAAACACGTGTCTGAGATACAACATGGCTGGATGAAAGGAAAGTTTGGCTTTGAGTTCATTGCCATTTTAACTCAAAGACTTACATTTTTCTTTCAAAAGATGATAAATCAGTGGGTTTCAGAACTATTTTATACCAGTCACTCACATGATAATATTTTATATTTTATTGACACCATTATTACCAAATGATAAGATATAAGTAAGGTATGAAAGTTAACCAATCTTTTGATCATTTTGCACATATTTCAGCTCTGTCTGGTCCTGGTCTTGTGCGTATGATAGCAATTTGTGTTGAATCAACAATTTATCACCTGGACAAACTAGAGGAAGTAACCACTGAAGCAGGAAACATCAATGTGTTGAATCTTATGAGACGGATCATGCTTGACACATCTAACAAGCTTTTTCTCGGGATACCTTTGGATGGTACCAACAGCTTTATTTTTATACCTTATGATGGATCTGAAGTGCATGTCCAAGGAAAACACTGACATCACTCAGCAGTTTAATTTCAGAAAACAGAGCAAGAAGAGACTCTTATATCACCATATAATTAATTGAAATTGATTTAGGAGTGATTTTAGTTATGAAAGGGAATTTTATATGACAAAAAATATGTATTTAGCTTGTCACACCTTAATAAATAGTACCATTTAAAGAGATTTTTATGCACTGAGTTGGTACAATTCCAATATTACATGCGTGTAAGAATCTGAAATCTTTCCAAACTAAATTGTTGCCTTGAAAAGTTTGCCTGAAAATTTATGTCTTCTGTGATTTCTTCACCATCAAAACCATGACAGAAGTAACATTATAATGATGTATAAGTTATCCCATTTCAATATGGTGCTTCTGCTCTCCTCTGGGAGGCACACCACTATCTCCTTTTAGCTAGCTACCAAGAGTTTTTACAAAGACCTATAACTTTTCTACGGTGTGCTACAAATGTTTCCTAATGCTACCTACCACATATTGAACCCAATTGTTCATCAAATTCCCATCGAGTTAGTTGGAGCAGGGAACAGGGCCTTACTATTAATTTTTCTGAAGCATTTGTGTTATTGGACTGTTGAAGGTTATATATTATACTGCTTTTTGTTAATGTTTATTTTCAGAAAGTGCCATCGTACTTAAGATTCAGAACTACTTTGATGCTTGGCAAGCACTTTTATTAAAGCCTGACATCTTTTTTAAGATTTCTTGGCTGTGCAAGAAATATGAAGAGGCAGCGTAAGTATCAACAGTTTTACAAATCATTTGCATTAATATTCTTTTTTTCTAAGGAGGAGATCTTCATTTATATTTTCCTCTGCCTTTTAGAAAATAAGTTGTGAAACTTGCAAAGGTGCCTGGCTGAAGTCCCCTGTCTGCAGGTCCAAGATAGCAAGAGAACAAGATTTGCCACTGATGTTGCAAGTGGCTGATCTCCAGGGATGATTTAAAGCCCTTGTCTATTCAGTCCTAGTTTACTCACCAAAATATTAGTTAATGCCAGCTGAAACGTGAAAGTAAATTGAAGTCACTGGTTCAGTTCAAACAGACAAGGAAAAGCCATCGTATGGGGTGAAGTGGCATTTGCTATCTTGTCAAGGACAGTCAAGTAATAAACTACAGTTCATCAAAACAAGAAAACCCATCTACATTCATGGCACTGTCCCAGAAGAGTTAATCCCTGAGCATAATTCTATTTATTAGTGCCCTCAACATGCATTTTTGCATCAAAAGCTTGTTTTTGAGTTAAAACCCTGTGCTCAGCATGACAATCCATTTCAAGGGTTTTTTTCCTAAATAAGGAACAAATATGTTTTGCCATCTTCCTCTTTACAAAAATACAAAATGCCTCTTCTATTTTTATGATCTCATTTGCTGTCTTCTGCCAAAAGAGGACTGGCTATAAAAAGAACTGGCAATCGGTTTGTTCATTTTGGATTTGGATTCCATCTAGTGAGAAAAACTACTTATGAAGCATGTGTAATAAATCGCTTTGATAGTGCTGTATAACATAAAAGCTTTAAGTTGAAAGAGGAAGATTCATCTAAAGTAATTGACAACTCTCTTATGAGCTAGACACAAGATTTACCTTCTCTAACATTTGCTTCCCAGTTTTATTATGGCACTGATTAGTGCTTTATTCTGTCATTTTAATAATAGCTAACTGTGATGGCCCAGTTATTACTAGAAAGCCCCTGTGGGCAAATATTGATGTTTCAAAAGCAATGCCATTAAAATGGATGTATTCATAAATTTCTACTGGGGAAAAAAAAAAAAAAAAAAAAGATAAAGATTGCTGGACTTAAAGCAATGTGAAGAACCACCACAGGATATCATTATTTCTGATATTCTTCTGCTGAAGTTGGCAAAAAGGACCATTTGCTATTTTTCTAAGACATAAAAAAATGTTATAAATAATGAGAACTTTACCGGGTTTGAAGTTTTAAATGCATTTACCCCTGCAAACCCAGTCAGATTTTCTATCCCAATAACAAGCACAAACAGAAAGCCTGAGGTTTTCAGTCAAAAACTTTTCAAAATCCTTTAATTGAAAATCCCAAATAAAATTTTAAAACCTGTTGGGCTTTGTTCTTTTCTGGCACTGAAATAGAAACTGTTGACACAGTACTGCTGACTATTTAAATATGAAAAATTTAGATCAACTCTACCATCAAGTTAATACAATTTTTCAACATATATCTACATTTTTCTAACAATTAACCCTCATGTTCTCTAAGTTAATTTTATTTTATTATTTTATTTATCAATTTATTGGATTTTATCTGTTTTCAGCAAGGATCTGAAAGGGGCAATGGAAACATTAATAGAACAGAAACGACAAATGCTTTCCACGGTTGAAAAGCTGGATGAACACATGGATTTTGCATCCCAGCTGATTTTTGCACAGGTATTGGCAATGTACTCAAAATACAGCTAACTGATTTTTTAACACTCTCCTGTCACTAACACCACAGGCTTTGCAACTTAAACTTCATGTATCTATTTGAAAGTCATATCGTAAAGGGATACAAATTACTGTGGTCTGAGGAGTCTCTAACAGTGATTCAAACATTGAATAGTTCCATTTTTGGGGAACAGGCACTTGTCTGATTTTTTTCACAGCTTAAAGAACATCCTTACAACTCTTGCATCTATCCATGAATGTCCTCCAGTCTTCCCCTAACCCGTGTTTTATCTTGATGTATTGCCTTTTATTTGCAAAGACTTCAAATGCTATGTAAATCCTATCTTGCGTGTTCTCTGACAGCTCACAAACTGTGAGGAAAGGCAATAAATCAGTAAGAATCTGAGCTAAGAACAAACTCTTGCTTTTCTATAGGATAATACACACCCATCAAAACATGACTTTTCTGGTTTTCCTCTAGAAGACAAAAAATAAATGCTTTTACCATATGAGATAGGCAGACAGTCAAGATTTTTACTTTAGTTTAAAGCAGATATTCTAGTTCCTTCCCATTCTACTGCTAGAGGACCTTATCAGAGCTCAGCAATCAACATTGCCCCCCAAATTTCCAATTTTTTTCAGAACAGAGGGGATCTGACTGCCGACAATGTGAACCAGTGTGTGTTGGAGATGATGATTGCTGCTCCTGATACTCTGTCTGTGAC
>NW_009260435.1:10718634-10739915 GCF_000687185.1 Egretta garzetta | reverse complement strand
AATACTGATTGCAGAGCACCCCACAGTGGAAGAGGAGATGATGAGAGAAATCGAAGCTGTTATGGGTAAGCAGGAGCTGCAAAGTCAGTGATGTGGGATTATAATTTTGCTTCAGCAGTGACCTAATTTTGATTGTTCAAAGGCTGAAAAAAGTATTTTCTTCTAACAGAAGCTAGATTTTATTCAAGATCAAATGAAAAAAGATGAGTAATTTCTAAGAAAAATTCAAATAGGAATCATCAGAATTGACAATCTATTAGAAAGAATGAGCTATATTCACTCCTCAGCAACAGCAGTGTACATCAGCACTCACCTCATAAGTTCCACTGAAATGATTTTCCTATTACCTTGAAACAGCAAAGTGGACACTCATTTCAAATACTGCTACTCATCAATATTTCTCTGTGTATATACAGAACCTAAGTTTCACTATGACTGCAGAAGGGAAAGATTAGACAAAATTACATTCTGCTGTCATCCATTTTTATACCAAACTAAGTACTAATTACTAACTATTCACACACACACAATCAAGATATTCCAAATTTGTATTCTTCCCTTTCCCTGGACTTCATTCAAAGCATGACACTGTACTAATATAGAAACTAATTTCATCCACTCATGCAACATATACTTCTGGTCAGTTAAAGACTGGAAAGTATATAACAAACCTTTACTCTTTTTCTAAGGTACTTTTAAAATGAACCTTATTTTATTGTTCTCGTGAGAGTTGAGTACTCACTTATTCATCTTCCCTATTCCTTCCCGATAGCCTTGATTTCTTAAGGCAGTAGAATGTTGTTGCCTTTTCCTTAAGCAAATGGCCAACTGTGGTAGCAAAGCTGCCTTTTATCTTGAAAACCTACCACTGCAGTGGTCAGCCTGTACTTCTTGAACTGCTCATGGCTTGAAAATTAAAGTCAGGCTCGCTCTGGCAGTATGTCGTGGCCTTGATACCGTTGCTGATGGAATCAAGCTGGGAGGAAGTTACTCACGGTAACTGAAATAGTTAGGCCACAGTAGGACCTAGCTGCACATCCAGCCAAACTCAACCGCTTGGTGAAAATTTAAGGTCCCTACAAAGTTATCTCCATCTGCAGACTATTCTCAGATTCTGTTTGCTGTCAGCTCTCAGAAGATTTCTTAGTTGTGTCTTGTTGCTCTCAGTCATACAAAAGTCAGGGAAGGACTTTCAGAGGTTTGTCAATGACAAGAAAGCAGAACAAAGACTCATAATGTATTAAGAAGATACAGTGAGAAAATAATAAATTAATAAACTAGGGTTTATGCTGATGAACAATATACCAGATTTCCCAAATACGTAAGGCTACATAAAAGCTGTTGGATCCTTCCTACCATTTCAGGAGCTGAGAATCTTCCAAAATGTTTTGGTATTTGTACTATGAATGCATTTTCATATTTGTATGTATTAAATTCACAACCAACTTCTTCACCATCTGTTTTATTCCTCTAGGTGACAGAGACATACAGAGTGATGACATGCCAAACCTAAAAATTGTGGAGAATTTTATATATGAGAGCATGAGATACCAGCCAGTTGTGGACTTGATCATGCGAAAAGCTTTACAAGATGATGTAATTGATGGCTATCCTGTGAAAAAGGGGACAAACATCATTCTTAATATTGGACGTATGCATAAGCTTGAATTCTTCCCAAAGCCAAATGAGTTTTCCCTTGAAAATTTCGAGAAAAATGTAAGTTTTCTGCCTTATTTCTTACAGGAAATTGGGTACTATTTATTGACAGTGTATCTTCCTGTTATTTTGATCAAGAACTTTGTGATCATGAGACTATTTTCCTTTGTCTAGGTGCCTAGTTAGCTATACATCCTGCTTATTACTATTATTATTATTATTGTTAAAGCTGGGCAGATATTTCCCTATCAAAGTGCCTTTTAATTAAAAAATAATTATGATATTGAAAACAAAGTTTTCCCAGACATTTTAATTTTGATTAAAATTTTCTGATGAAATTTGTCAGAGACACACATATTTCCCATTATATCCCCTGACACTGGACAAAATAAAGAGGTTTTAGGGAGCCAAAGCCATGCAAGCAGTACAACACAGAGCCGAGGCTGCACAAGGATTCTCTGGAGAGGTGAAGCAGTCTAGTAACTCCTGACAGACTGAGAATCTAGCACCCATTTTATCCTCTCTTTTTTTCTTTAATTCCTAAATGAAAACAAACATCTTTTATAGACCAAACTGGAAATCCTAAATTTTAACCAACTCAGTGCTGCAAATGTGGAGTAATTCAGACCCAGTTCAGCACAGCACTTCCATTTAAGTTATATTTGAACTCCCAAAAGAACTAATTTTCTTTAGTCTACATTACTGGGTCCTGTATCAAAAGCAGCATGTGAACTTTTTTCCTTACTTGTAATCCCCTACTACTGTAAATCATCCTTCAGATTATTTACTTTCATTTGGACCTCTGCTCTTCTGATAACTGATTAAACAAATTGTTTTCCAAAACTGTATTTCTTCAGCAGCAATCATCTGGCGAGATTAACATTGTATTGAAAGAAAACAGGCTGATTCTATAGCACATTTAAATCCCTGGTTTTCACTGTTAACCAGCGCAGATGAAAGTGGAAGATACTGTGTCAGAGAGCACAAAATATAGAAATATTAACGTTCGGTTAACACTCCTATGAGGGAATTAGAAACATCTCTAGAATAAATAGCAAGAGTGGAGGGCGTAATCAATTTAGTTCTATAAATCTCAACTGCAGAATGTTAGCCTTGCCATCAGATACACGTTTTCCTGGTATGCAAGCTTGATCTCACATTTTCTAGTGGCTTGTCAAATATTAAGTTTGAATGGAGTTGAAGCAAAAGGGTTAATATTTTTTACAGCATAGTTCTCATTTTGTCTAACTAAAAAAGTTAGGACATTATGTTATTACCTGGCAAAAACTTTTTTCTTTTGAGATGTTACCAGCTG
Source organism: Egretta garzetta (assembly GCF_000687185.1). Lineage (NCBI taxonomy): Eukaryota > Metazoa > Chordata > Aves > Pelecaniformes > Ardeidae > Egretta > Egretta garzetta. The sequence goes on along the minus strand of NW_009260435.1, from coordinate 10,736,944 downwards.
CACCCATAAACATCCACAGGAAATAATTTCAGTTTTAAAGAAATAAATAGATGATCCACTTTGATACACAAAAATGGGTTTAGTAGCAAAAACACCCAAAGAAATAAGAAAATAAAGAAAAAAAATATATGAATGCTCAAGCTACAAACTCACCTTAAGTTTTACATTTTTCTTATCAAAAATCTAGGAGTACCATGTATGCCACACACAGAAGTGAGCACTAGACAACCTGGTTAACATTTCTAATCTGCTGGTTGATTACCCATCAATACAATATATACAATATTAAGTACAACAGCTCAAAAAAGAAAGGCATCGTACAAAATTCAAGATGACAGAAAGTGATTAAATTTATTGAAATAACTATTAGAATCATAGAATCGTATTAACTGTGAATAGTTTCCATTTTGCCAGCCATTATTTTTATTCTAAGTATTTCTATCAAAATGGATTTCTTGCTTATTCTATAAGTACACTTTGCTACTAAAAATATTTCCCCTTGACCAAATATTTAACCACATTTTCTATCTGACTTGATGCATTCTGTTTGCTGCATAATTATTCTAGCAGGCACAATTTTCACACAGTTTTCTAAGTGAATAGCAATCCACACCATTATTTATAAGATGGTATTGTCAGAATCTAAACAGTTTTCCATTTTCCCAGGCTGCACCTTTGCCATTGTGCTGCACTGCCAGCTGCTGTACTGGCTCTGTGTTATAAACACTTGTATTTACCTATCATTTTTCAAAAAGTACAGCTCAGTTTATTTGAAAAAAAATTCAGACAAAAAAATATTTTTCTCAGTCCGAAAATGAGAAAAAAAAGACACTTTTTTCTAGATAATTTAATATAAAGCAATCTTTTCTACTCTATTCTTGGGTTAAATGGGAAGTCAGAATACAGCCAATATTTTACCTTTTTAAAAAGAAAGCTACACAGATGAAAAAAATTATTTATTTAGAGATAGACTTCCTTTTTTCTTATTCATAACAAGTACCTTTGTACCTCATTAGCAGTACTAGTCATGCTGTTGGGGCTGGTTTGGACAACTGATCTATGCAATGTCAATAAAAGTAGTAAAAGCTGGCTTCAGTGCATTCTTCAACAGTTCTGGGAATCCTGAACTTCACTACTTTGTTGTTAGGACAGGAGACAATAATTTTATAAGTGTTATCTCTCTATTAGATATCAAATAAAATTTTCAACACTACATTTTATGACAAATTAATTCTCAGGAACACTAGCTTTTTAATGACATTGTAGGTGGTGTATGGCTTTATGATTGTCTCTAGGCAAGACATCAGCCTGCATCTCAGACAGTTATGAGCTTTATAATGAACATTTTCTGAAAAAGTTTTTAATGAACTTTAATGGATGTTAAAGAGCAAAAGCTTCACTGCACTTCACAGCTTGTGGTAAAATCCCTGTAGTGCACAGGATGAACAGACTGAAATTCATGGGCAGAATTCAATTGCTTGACTTGACATTCCCTGCTATCTTAGCTTTTATAAGGGCATACCTTCTGTAGGTGCCTGTATGGTGGACTGACTTGAGTGGGAGGGCTGTTCAGTGTAAAGGACAGAACTGCTCCTAAGAGATTCTTTCCACAAGTTTTTCAGAATATATTTACTACCAGTTTCCATCAGTTTGGGCTACTTTTATGAAGAAAAATTTCTCTTAAAGTTTATTCCTCATGTTATTCTGCACAGGTTCCTTCACGCTATTTCCAGCCATTTGGATTTGGCCCTCGGGGCTGCGTAGGAAAGTTTATTGCCATGGTAATGATGAAAGCAATTCTGGTGACTCTTCTGAGACGGTGCAGAGTACGGACAATGAAAGGAAGAGGCCTTAACAACATCCAGAAAAACAATGACTTATCCATGCACCCAATAGAAACACAGCCTCTGCTGGAGATGATTTTCACACCAAGAAGAAACACAAACAAGAATCAGGGTGACTAAAACCCATCAGCATCATAGTTACGGGGCGTTCTCAGACACAGCCCTAAGAAATACCCATTGTTCCTAGGTAAAGATAGAGAGTAAAACATTTTGTTGCCCCTAAATCACTACAGCTTCAGATCACCACTTGTTCTGCCTGCACAGCAGAACCAGGTCCTGGCTACAACTCCAAGGTAATAAAGCAAGACTAAAATTACAAAATAGTCCTGTTGCTAGGTGATTCCACACTACCAGCAGGATTTCCGGCTACTTTCTAAAACCATCAAATTCAGACAAAGTTATGCTTGCTCTTCAAACAGTACAAGTTCAAGAGGTTTGGGGGTCAACAAAAGAACACCCGTGACGTGTGTTTAATTCCAGGATTATATGTGTTCCCCTTCCCCCACCTCTCCAAACTTGGACCTAGCAGTATTTAACTACTGCAAAAGCTCTAACTATCTGGTTTTGAAAACATCTGAATGAATAATATTAGAGTTTATTTTAAGACTATGAAAGAATTTTAAATATTTAGGACATATGTAAGTTATAAAAAAATATTTGTAGAAGAAGTCATTCAACCATTTTTCATTACCATGTTTTGCTGTCATATCAAACAGATCCCAAAGACCGACAGCGTCATACAGATTTTACTGATGGCAGTAATTTCAGAGTACTAGGTAGCATGACAGTTGAAATAACTGTTCTAATTTTAAACCTCAGTGTCCTGCTACAGAGTATGCTACAGAGGAGCTGTGAACACCTTAGTAATGACCAGCTGAGAAGGTAATGAATATGAAATATTACTGCTAGTATTACATGGGGAGGGGGTAACACTCAGCTCCACCTCAGTGGTTTTAAACTAAAACAGGGTAGGTTTAGACTAGATATAAGGAAGAAATTCTTTACAATGAGGGTGGTGAAACACTGGAACAGGTTGCCCAGAGAGGTAGCGGAGGCCCCATCCCTGGAAGCATTCAGAGCCAGGTTGGACGGGGCTCTGAGCAACCTGATCTAGTTAGCGGTGTCCCTGCTCACTGCAGGGGGGTTGGACTAGATGGCCTCTAGGGGTCCCTTCCAACCCAAAGGATTCTATGATTCTATGATCTGGTTAACTGTAGAAAATTTCCCACCTCATCTCAGTTTGGTGAAGTTCAAATTCTCTCTAAGTTGCCTAAGCAATACCAGATCCTGTTTCAGTCTGGTTTTAATTGCTCAATTCTACTTCAGAGAGTAAGATTTGGAGTTGTTGCCCATGTTCCCACACAACAGCAGGGGAGAAAGTCCCTCTTTAATTATCAACATAGCTCTAATTGCTACTCCTGGAAGAGTACTGAGCTGTATCCTGCTCTTACGCATCTCGCTTCATGCCCACCAATTTAAAGAGAGTCAGTAGCATAAGAAGAGAAACACTGGCTCAAGACGTAGGCTTTTTTTTAAAAAAAAAAAAAAAAAAAAAAGGTAAAATGGGCTTCACTCACCTACTCAAGGTAAGATGCAAGTTTCACTGGGTAAATGCTCAGAGTTTTGTAGTGGCAAAGGAGAAAATTTCTGAAGTAACAAGCAGATTTCTAGAAGGTTTTTTTTAAAGGGGTTTTGCACACATAGATTTTTATTATAATTATAAATGAGGGTTAGTTTTATCTTAGTCCTTAACAGGAAAGCTGCATAAATATCTAACATTTCTTGTTGAAAATGGACCTGTCTTGAAATCTGTAGAATCCTTACATTCACTAATATCTCTACTAGCCTGATGACAAGATGTTAGTTTGGTCAAGAAGAAAAAAAACTTCTCTGGCTTAATGAAAACATTCCTTGACAGACATTCTGTGTTCGGTAAGCTTGAGTTTTCATACTGTGTAACGCAACAAAAGGGGGTTTCTGGATGAAGTGACATAGCGGTATGAACCTTTGGAGTATCTAATGTAACCTCTATTTCTACATTCTCTGTCGCCTTTAAACTAGGAAATTGTTAGAGCTGTTGGGAGAAGGGAAAAATAAACCACACACACCCATGCCAAAAAAAAAACCCTCCAAAAAAATTATTAAATCCTATTCTTCACTCATTCTGTATCATAAAACACCAAAAAGGGTACTTCGGTGGACCTGAATTTCTCATTTGTGTAAGAACTTTAAAAAGAAATCCACTAAGAAGTATTTCTTGGGAATAAACTATTTCATACACAGTATGCATCTTCACTTATTACACACACAAAACCATTTTTATAGTGATAATTTACTCTGATTTTCCATCGCATAATTATAGGTCTCTCCCTGAGTAAAATTTTTCACACGGTTGAAATTAATAAATTACTTTTATCATTCAAATTTTGAAATAATTATATGAAATCATGTAGATATATGGAAAATGCATGCTGCTCTGATTTCTTTAATGTATTAGATATTGTTGAATTTGTAGGCTGGAATTTCAGAAACACAATGACCATAATTACTCTATGGAAGAAATAAAGCAGTTTCATTTTTTACTTTTTGTAAGCAAGCCTGCAGAATTGCTTCCCATTGTATTTTAAGTATATTCTTTCTGATACGCTTTGCACACGGTGTTTCTGGTTCTCAAATTTCTACAGTACTTAGTTTTGTCCACATTTGGACAACAGACCTGTTAATTAATCTGAGCCATTAGCTAATCTGAGCCCCATTCTCCATGTCTTTATTATGGCTGTTATGCAGTGGTCTATTTGCATGGGTATTTGCATGGTAAGGTCCGTTTCCTCTCCCCATATACTTACGTATGTTTGAGAACCACTGTTGGTGAAGCACTGTTTCAAAGCTTGCCACGTGGATATAAACAGTTTAAATGTTTTTCAATGTATATATGCATTGTACAAAACAGAGCTCCGATTTTAAATGGTGTTTTATTACCAGGTACTGTAAAAATTTAAATTACTTTTAAACCTGCATCAAGTCTACTATCATCAAATGACTATTCCATGAATGTTCAATACATTGACGTAGACCAAACTTGAAGACTGTTTTATACATCACTGTGATTATGGGCTGCTCACAGCACATAAAATGTGGATGATGTTAGAAAATAAAATAATCATTAAATAAAAGTTGTATGCACAAACCCATGTTTTCAGTCATGTTTCATTGTGTTTTCCCAATCTATGAATCATAAAAAAGTATTTAAATGTATGAGTTTGTATGCACACATGAACTGATTATTAAAGTATTAGATACAAGGATGAAATTTGGGATGTTCTAAACTCAAATTTCCCACTGATTTTGGAGGATATAGTATTGCAAAGATATTTTTAGTAATACTAAGAAAGCAGAAATAGATTAAGTAATTTAAGTTCATACAAGACTGCTTGACTAGGAATGCACTTTATCAAAGCTTTAAGAGAAGGGAGAAGACGTAAGTTTGGGTGATTCTTAAGATAACAGGGATTTGTGGATGTAACAAAAAATCTTGGCTTGATACCAAGGGCTCAGCTATCTGTGAGAAAAGTATCTAAAGTGATAAAAAATGAAACAAAGCAAAGAAATAAACTGACTACTTCGTTCAAAGTAAATTTCATCTTTTACTATTTATATCATGATGGCACAGCAAATTCAGTTTGTATCTGTATAACTAATTTATTTCACTTTCAAATGAAAGCTTTCAGAGTGATGATTCTTGTATTTGGCTAAGTGACAGAAAACTGGAAGGTAGTAAATGGCGCATCAAAAAAAGAATCACAAGAATTCTTTAACATAGCTACAAATGGAGACATTACACAAGAGACAGTGAAAACATTTATCCTAGAATTTTCCAAGCTCTATTAGTAATTTTAAAAACATTAATAAACAATTGTGATTTTATTAGATTGTTCACTTTCTGTATTCTCCAATACAATCCAGCATTATAGCCTCAGCCTCAATTAATATCCCATTAAATTAAATTCTCAACTTTAAAAGAAAATCTCAACTGGAAGTTTACAGCAGAAAGGAATGCACTACTGTTGGATAGAGGAAAACAGTTAATATGTTTTATGAAATAAATCCTCTATAATCCAAGACTGGAATTTGCTGCTGACATACTCATTTTAAAGAGGCAGTTACCCAGGACTTGAGAGGTTAAGACTGTTAGGGGCTCAAAACAACATTACCTATCTACTATCATTGGAAGCCTTAAACTTTATCATATCTATTTATAGAAGTGCTTGTTTTGCATACTGTTGTAAGTCCAATGTTTTCAAACACAGTCCTTTAATTTTACAAGCACTCAATTCCACAGATCTACACTACTGTAGCAATAATTCCATTCAAATGCATCAACATATTAAAAAAATAATCCAGAATTGTCTTTTTTTTAATTATATATTGTGAACTACAGTCACTCAAAAAACCCCCTGCTGCTTTCATAAAGTGAGATGATGTTATGCTGTTCATATTTTTGCTATCATCTCTTTAGTTGCAGATAACTTTATTTAGGAACAAATATAATTGAAAAGAACTATGAGTTAATGCTGCACTCTGAGCGGGGTCCAGCAGATGGCACACACAGAAAATTTATTCATGCAACAGGAACAGCTTATGTATTATCGAAGTCCCTGATAATATACAAAAGCTAAAAGCCAATAGACTCCTATGGTCTTATTCAATTATTAAACACTGCTGTAGGAACAGGTGGAGTCATTCTAGAGTCACTGGAAATCTAGATAGAGGTGGTGAGAAAATGAACCACCAATAGTGAAGACAGAATTTATTGGAATTATTCCCAATTAGTGCTGGCATTGGAACATTATTTTCAAATATCACCTTTTACTAAAATTGTTCTCCCAGTCTACTTGAGTGGAATCTGTATGTATCATTTGGCATCAAGACTGATAGAACCCTGCTTAGTAAGTTTAAAAATTATTCCTGAGAAATTGTAAGGCTCTGCTGATATTTTAAATATAATTCATCTTAATTAATTTGATGCATTAAAACTATCTCACTTTCTCTTAATATGATATTTTTATATGATATTTTATCCTGTTGCTTGGTAATTTACTTTAGTGCCTCTATGGCATTCTTCCCTAGTCCACAGTAGAGCAGGAATCTCTTAATGAAACATTACAGTCTTTGAAGGAAAATTGATTTTTGTGTATTGATCCTTCAGTGAGTAATGCAGGTCCCAACAGGTCACGCAGCCTCACCACACTTCTACAGCAGTTACAAACTTTCCAGTCCAAGCATTGAGCCAGTCTTCTTAATAATACTTTATTCTTTAAATAAATGCTGGTCAAAAATCAAGACCAGTCAACTCAGCTGCAAAAGACGGTAAGTTTGGCACAGTGTGCACAACTCCATTAAGCTGCCTGATTAGAGCTGAAAATACCTCCCATTGGATTTCAATCATTTAATTCCTCTTTAGTTTTTAGAGGAGCTGATTAGCATCTCACTCAATGCTTTATAAACTTGTCCTTACCTTGTAATGATATGTAGATGGAGTTGAATTTCATTCTCCATTTAGCAGCCATTGAAAGATTCTTGGCAAGTAATTACAGATCGAAATAGCTATATTCAGAAACAGCACCTTCAAACACCTATACATATATTTGTATTTATATTCACCTTTTTTCATTCCAGCAAATGTTAGAAGATATTTTTCAGTGTTAAACAATAGTTCAAGAGAGACACGAGAAGCGTATAAATCAGTATTATTATAATATTAAGTATGGTGCTAACTGCATTAAGAAAATTGCCAGTTACTTCCATTTCAGAAAGCACATAATTAAATTTTGCAAAAGGATTAGATCCAGCTACCGAATGAATACTAAAACAGCTGCAAATGGATCTTTGTCTGTTTGATGTGAAATGTTTTCAAATGAAATTTCACCAGCTCAGATGTATAAATACAAATGAAACTATATTCATTGGTCTTGTCTTCCTTCTTACATGAAGCATAATGCAAAGAAGATAAATTCATACTACAGAAGTGTTATCAATCCATTATATTACTTCACCTAAGGATCTCAAAGCATGTTATGAGTATTAATTCAGTCTTCAAAACAGACCTGACTTGCTAAACACCCATGTCTGGAAAAAGGTTACAGTAAAAAAAAAGTTTTCTGTGTAGCTGAGGAACTAATTGCCTGAGGACCCCTTCACGCAGATGACAATCTTTGGTCAAAACCGCAGGACGCTGGGACCATAATCCAGTTAAAATGCCTTTGCTTAGGTGCCAGGATACATGGCCAGAGTCTGCATCTATGAGGACGTATGCATGGTGTGAGTAAATCTGATTATGTATACAGTAAATATTTCTCTATCACTATGGAAATCATCTGATCTAACAATTTAACCAAAGGTTGGTAGAGCAGGAAATATGTAATAAATGACAATACTTTGGCTTGAATGTACAGTAAAATTCAGGGATAGCAGCAAGTTGCAGACTAAAGAAAAATGAGAAGGTAAGCCAACTGTTATTGCAAGTGTGTACATGCGACTCCAGAGAACCTACGGGTGAAGAAGATGACAAGACCATCAGGAATAACACTTCCTTGTCAGAACTGGGGACACTAATGTCCTGTGGTGACACTCCACCTAGGGAAGAATAGCCATCAACCTTGGGACTCCACACATAACCAAGCTGCATGGAGAACACTTCAAGAGGTATATATATATAGCTTGCTAAAATGTACCAGCTGTGGTTTATTATTGCCTGCTTATTGTTATTAACTAGGTTACCAGTAAGTTATTGACTCTATATTGTGTGCTTTCCTTCATTGCTGGCAAGTATCCTGCTTAAAATAACAAGTCCGTGAACCTCAAGGATTTTCTTGTTCGTTGGTTTTTTAACAGCTACTTAAAATTATATCAAGGAATGACAGCTCCCCATTTTCAGTTCCAGCTACACACTAGAGCTCTTTGCCATAACACCTAGCAAATACAAAAGCTGTTGAAATTCTCTTAAATTTAAAAGTCATTTATCATCAATCATTTCTGAAAAGTGCCATGGGAACTGTATCACGACTGAACAAAGGATAACTTGTTTTGGAGAACTACATCTTACAGGGTTAAAAGGTTTTCCTACAGCATGCTAGTACAAAACACTGGCATGAGATAGCGAGGCTTGTGATACACAGGACGAGGAAGCTTATGCAGACTACACAAAGAAGATACACTCCCTAGTGAGTACTCTCTCCTGGGTGCCCTCCGTACTCTTTGGAAACTGGGCTCATCCTTAAAAGCCCTGGGGAAGAGCTTGAGTTTAAGGCAGCCAAGGCTCTGAAATTTAGCTACTACTACTAACAATTGAATCTGAGTTTTGGTAAATGTAAAAAGATAAACAAACATGCCAACCCAGAACATTTTTTGAGAGAGGGCAATGACGCCAGTATGCAGTATCAATGTGCCACTAACAGTCTCCAAACATTATAAACTATTGAAAGCCCAAGTTTGCCATGTTCTTTAAAGTTGTCGGGCTATAGATCATCAATCTGTAAGCAGTGTAAAGCATAATATTGGGCCTACTTAAATTTCAAACCATTTATTGAATTTTCTGTTGTTTCAAGTCTGCTAACATGAATGTTTCCTCATTTTTATTAAATGATTAAATTCCCAATTCTCCTCTGAAAATTCAAGGAGTTCTCTGTAGAATAGAGCCTGGGGATAGAGCATGAATAGAGCAATAGGAGATTAAACCACTCTAAAACTCTGCTTCAGTATTTGGCTTCTGAAGAGGCTGATTAATTAGCATGGTGTTTCTGTGACACCATAGTCTTTCAAACAAAATACCACAGACTGGGCTTGGATCAGAGTAAAAACCTTTAATGAATATTACTGCAGTGGAGCCTTTGAGAGTCCAATGACTATTTATATATTAGTGCACAGTTTGAAAAGTTAAAAAATAAACTGAAGTGTGACATTTATTCACCAAGCCTTTTTAGAACTTACAATGTGGGGTTTACAGGGGTTCATTTCAGTATTCTGAGCAAGTCTAATGAAATGTCACGTGAATTCAGTGGGATTTAGAAGTTTAAGTGTTATGATTGCTCCTGAGAGCAAGGAAAAATTAATTCTAAACATATTTTAAAATTAATAGCAAAGACTTCATGTTCTTCTAATTGATTAGCAATAAACAGCAGTACCTATGTACAACATAAATCCTGGAGTAAGTCTTCCTTCAGCCTGTCATATGAGATATTTTGCTTTACCTCATCCAGAAAGCATTGCCGTTATTACTTTCCATAGTATTTTAATTCTGAAATATTAAGGCTGTACTTTGTGCCACGATCTGGTTTTGTGCACCAAGTCCAAACACTTTCTAGGTTTTTTTGCAGTGATCATTCTATTGCAATACATATTGTACTATTTTATAACTAATTCCTATTTGCAGTTCCATTGTGCTATTTCATTACACTAAAATTATTTTTCTATAGCATTCTGAAACCTTTCAGTTACTTATCCATCCGTTTTGCAGTAACATGACAAAATATATCTACAACAGCTTAACTCATTTATCCATGGGAAAAGTTTCTACAGCAGAGACTTAAGCCACATACTACATGGTATTTAGTCCTTGACCTCTTTTTATTTTACTGATGAGTGTCTGAAATAACCTAAGTCCTGTGCTGAAGCCTTCCAGAGCAGTATGTTTTTATGCATAAAGCTACACAAAACTAAAGGTTTTAATGCAGATAAATATGAGGTCATGTGAAAGACGTAAAGCCTGTTTGCATAATGGAGACAACGATACTTGAGTTCTGTAGAATTATCCATCACATTATCCCCCTGTCCCTCTGGAGACAGATAGTGGAAACTCTGCAAAATACAGCCAAGGGACAGAATTACATTACCACAGCACAGGCAAACACGAGGTACGAGGTCTTGCGCTCAAGCTCATTCCTTAGCCCTTTCATTTAGCAGCAGACAATTCCTAAAACCAGGGTCATAAACACTCAGAGTCATTATAACGCACTGCAAATGGAAAACACCATAGAATTAATCAGGAAAACATGTGATGAGAAATAAATACATATTTTGAAGATTTTTAAAAGGTGTTTCATTGTCCTTAGGAATGAAGCCCATTTCCCAATAAAATTCATGATAGTTTACCAAGCTTCACCCCACCACCACCATCACCAAGTCACTCAGCCCTGCTGAGTAAAGAAATAAAACCCAATAAACCCCAAGCCTAGTTTATTTTCTATAGTTTTGGTTGAAAGTAGAAAGTAGACTTAAGACTAGCATGTAAAATGGGTTCAGATTCTGAACTCCCTTTGAGAAAAATGCACTCATATCTGATATTGGCTTCAAATCTATTTTGAGTGGATAAAACAAACAAAAAAATATTTAAACCTTTTCAACTCTTAGAGCTTTAACTTCAGGTTAATGTTCCGTGACATGTTTTTACAGGTTCCTGTAGTAGCCAGACACCTATATTAATCTCTTCGTAAAATTTAAAACTTGTATCTACAATAACTAAGAGCGTAATTAACACCCCTTAACAGCCATTTCTTAAAATCACTGTATGACCACAGATACAGTCGAATCCTTCGGTATAATTTTGAGATTCGGTGTTATAGAAAATGCAGAAATGGATATGCATTTAGCTATGCAAGACTATAGAGCATACAGGCATATAGTCTCCTGATTACTCTAAAATAAGCACTCAGAAGTTTAATGAAGAGAAATAATTGCCTTCCCCTTAGTAATGATGATTCTGCTAGGTTATTAAAAGAAATCTGATGCATCGCATCTTTTGTATGTGACCTAGTAGGATAGGGACATGGAGAAACATAGATTGTTTTTCCTACTATATGCATAGATAAGTGCGTAAATCAAAGAATGACACATACATTGCTAATCCCATTTACTCCAGAAATAAGGATTATACAGTCATGCATTCTTTTTATGTGTGCGCTCTCCCCAAAACCTTTTGCACTAAAAAAATTAAGTGGAAGGGAAGAAAATGTTAGAAATATTTTCAACCCTACCAGTTCTCTAAAACAAGTAGCAAGATTTAAGAGAGAAATTCTTTAACTGGAAAAAAAAAAAATGCTCTTAATTTATTAGACATCGGAACATGTCTAATGGACATGTAATGGAGCCTTCTCACATAGTTCCAACTTTGGTGGCCACAGTTTATTAAACAAGAGAAAGCTCAAGAAATAAATCAGGTTTTCCTAGTCCTGGTCCCACAGAACTATCTATTTGGTTCCACCAAACAGAACTTTTGTGTCTTCCTTCCAGCTCTTAGGGAGTCACATACCAGGGAGAGAAACAGCAGCAAAGGGTAAAACAGGATACAGCTAGACCTAAACCTCTGAACTTCTTCAGCAAAAAGAATTGCTTCTATTAAGAACAAAGCACATGGACATTTGAACCCACCTGTTATGCCCTAGAAGATGACAGAGCACCACATGGATGAAATATAACCATCCAGAGTCACGCTTAGACAATACACTTCCCAAGCAATATTCAGTTTAATAATCTCTCAGTAGTAAAAATATCAGATAATAAATCTAGACTGCAAAGTAGGGCCAATTGTGCATTCAAAATTAACTGTGCAAAAGAAGCTATATCAAGACTTTTAAAAATTAATTACGGAACGAGTTCTGACAGATCTATTTTAAATCCCCAGCATCATTTTAAATCCCCAGCAACCAATATCTCTTTAGAATTAAATACCTTTTAAAGACAAACAACAAGAACAAAGCAATCATTGAAAACTGGCTTAAATAATTTTTTAGAGCAGGTTTCACGTAATAAATACAATATGTTTTTGCCAAGTGGGCATAATATCTTTGGGCCTAGAACAATGACTCACAAAAATAATTATTTTTGTGTAGACTAATGCTTGTGCACAAGATATACAGCTGATAAGCAACAGAACTGTCCATAACAACTATACTGGTAGGTTATTATTAAAAAAATATCAAAGGATTGATTATTATGGGGTAGTAATTATATTAAGTGTGTATGTATGTATAAAAAGTGGCACACATTTACCCATTACAGTCAAAAGCAAAACCCCATCAGACTTCACTGGATACTTGGTCAGAACACTCACAACAAAAATACTTTTTGGAAAACAAAATACTGGGGAAAAAAACCCCACAAGGTCTCAAAAAATGTTTTTAAAGATGCAGTAAGATTCTTGCCTCACAACAGGCAGTCAAAACAGATTATCTAAGACATTTTGGCTCTATTTAATTTTTAAAAGTAAAGAGAATACAAAAGCCTAACCAGACTTTATCATGGTCCCATTTTAACCAAAAGAGGTCTTGCCAGTACCTTTATTAAGGCCATGATGTGTTTACTCTTTTGCAACAGGAAAGCCTTATGTTCTCGCTCAACCCTACAGCAACATTTTCGCACAATACCCATGATACTAGGGAAGTACATCTTCCTATAGACCTCTCCTTCATACCAGCGAAGTGAGTTTTTGATATTTTCATAGCTAGAAGTGAAACTGAATGGAACTCTCCACTTCATTTGCTCCAATTCTGCAGTTTTAACCCTTCCAAGAAGATACTGGAGAAACTGTAATTGTACCTGAATCAAAGGAGGCCTTACTTACGCATGCAAAAACCAAATCTATCTTTAGTTCCAATATTTAGCCATAATTGATTGTGTCTTTTATTCATCATTAGCTCTCAAACTTTAAGGTTGCCAGCAGTATTTAAATAAATACATAGCAACAACAAACCCACCCCCCATCAAAAAGCCAGGGTTTTATTCTTCCTTCCTTAAGAATGTAATTGAAGTACAAGCCAGATGCATACAGAGAACTCAAAATCGGTAACACTGTTTCATATGAAGTTTTAAACGTTTTGATGCTTAATGTTTGTGAGAGGGAAGAGAGAAAACAAAGAGCAAGACTAATTTTGCATTGTTCCAATGTGGTAATATCGCATGCTGTATCTCGTTCAGTTCCAGTTGCTGCTCTGTTAGAGGAAACTAAAATCTCTAGGTTTTGAATAGGATAAAGAGAATGACAGTGTGAAATTAAGAACTTTTGTTGGGGGTTTTTTGTGTTGATTTTTTGGTTTTGTGGGGTTTTTAATCTGTGCAGTAAAAGTTCAGCTAGCCTATGGACAAGACAAGATTTATTCTTGTATAAGCAGTTACGCAAACACAAACCCATAGATCTAACCACCAGTAGAACATACTTTGAATTGTGTGCTGAGATGTATTTTGAAGGGAAAAAAAAAAAAAGCACACTCATTTTAAAATGAGACCACAATATTTACCACAGGCACAGTGTACAGAAAAACACATGTAGGGTCTCTTTTTAGCCTGTAAAGATGGAATGTTAGATGAATCTGCATTTCTTTATTGGTACATAATGTCTAGTGTTGCCTGCTATATTAAGTTCAATGATTTCATCCTAAATCTGTTATTAGCAGTTATGACAGAAAAGTCTGTATGATTATCAAACTCTGCTCATAAAGGTCTCGGAGCGAAAGACAAAGATTTATTTGAGATCAAAAACTGGAAAAAATATGGGAAATCACACAGAGTTCCCAAATCCAGTCATGATTTATCCTTTTAGTCAGGACTGAATATATATATATATACATATATATATATATATATTTATATACACACGCACACCCCTTTTGAAAGGAAACCAATCCTTTCCTTACAAGGAATGATTCCTTTTCTTTGCATGCCATCATATGATTTACTACATGTATTCAAACAAACTGCTTATTTACAGTCATATCCTTCTGCTCACACACAGGAATTGTATCTTTCAATATTCACTACTTTACAAGAAAGACATCTTGCTATTCTCATGCCTTTTCTGCTAGATTAATCTTCTCCTCACCTTTGCAACTGTTATTAACTGAGAATAAACAGGGAGCTAATTTTACATGAGACATTCAGTTCCAAGGGAAGTCTAAACCATCTGGAATGGATGTGAGAGGATTCTTGACACCCAGTTTTATTAGACTCCCATATGGTCCTGAATTATTCTTCCTTTTTTTGTGTGGAATAGGGAAGCAACAATATACCACAGCAAGATTTTCTGCATCAAAGCTCATTTCCCCCCAGCATTACTGTGTTGTACTGTGAAGTACATGACATATTTTGTTCATTTTACTTTATCTGGTCAGTCTGGTAATGCCATTACAGGATAAATACTTCTACCTTTCTTTTTTTGGCCAATATTCAGAATCAAATTTTTAAATTACTGTCTTTCAAACACTCTGCGTCCTGATTGCAGACTGATCAGTAGCAACAGTTGCTTCAAAACAGCACTAGAAAATGATACTCTTACCCTCATCTTTAGAGAGTCCAGATTTATACAGATAGTACTACTACCATAGTCTGGCATAAATCCATGGGAGATTCTAAAGCCATTAAAGCTTTTAAGAAACTTTCCAAACTAGAGATCAGGTGTAGTAACATCAGCAGATACCAATGTTTTCTTTTCTTTCACTGTTACGATGTACAGAATGCACCAAGCATGACAACTGAAAGCCATTTAGTAGTAGAGTAGTATGTCATGTTCCTGCTTTCCAAAATGTTTGCCATTGAGGAAAACAAAAAAAAAAAAAACAAAAAAAAAACAAAAAAAACCACTACTGTATTTCACAAAAAAAAAGGGAAAACATTTCCATTGAAAAAGTGACCATTTCATACGCTTATACAAATTAGTGTTTCACCTCCATGCCTACATGAGCACAATATGTTCACAGCCAAGAGAAAGGAGTATTAGTTATCCTCTTTATCACAACATAACCTTTTTTTCTCTTTTCAGCTACAGATCCTGAATAAAAGCAAAAGCTTACTAGAAGCTATCTTTACTGGAACAACCAGAGATCATAAATTCTATCTCTAATGATCCTTGTTCTTAATAATCAAATACTGTTCACAGCAGTGGTTGCATGAAGCCCGCTGAAGGCACAAGAAGCTTTTCCTTCTGCACACTGTAGCTCAGGCTCTGTAAGGTTTATAAAAATAAGACGGCTGATGAGTGACAGGGTGAAGGGACAATGGAAAAATATCATATCAGATGGCAAACATTTCCTGCACTGCCAAATGCTGCTTAAAAAGTCTGAACAAGGTTCCACTATGACTACCACATTGCTTGCAGGAGCAGACATCATAGCGTAGTTTGTTCCAGGAATGGGTTGCTCTCCTGTTGCTCAGCTGTTAGTTTTGACAACCAGCAGTCTAATTTTCATCGCCTCTCCAGTTGTTGACTTGTCTAAGGTGGCCCTTACTGAGTTATAACATGGTCAGGCATTGCTTTCTGGATCACTGAGACACACAGGCCCTGCTCACAAGCCATCCCAATGTCAAATCAATAAAACTTTAATAATATGCTTTGGAAATAGTATGGTGGGTTTTTTTTTTCTCCCAACAGCTTTACTGTGCTTGTCATTGATAAAAGCCAGAACATAAATACTATCTTAATCAAATGAGATTGATTCTTCAGCTGTCCATTATGATGGAACCAATCAGCAATAACTTACATTTTTTGCTTTCAAAAAGTCTTATAAAGATGTCCTTGACTTTCCTCATAAAAGCGTGCACCCCTCTATCTTCCCTACCTCCAGTCTCAGAAATCAGGATCTTTTCCTCTATAACACATACTGTTGGCACACTGAAACCTGAGGGTCTATAGCTGAGACATATACTCTTTTGTCTTGTGCAAGTCAGCTAGCAGCCAGCAGACAATGGCTGGCTTTCAACAGTACTGAGATCTTGTGGAGTGTTCTCTTTCCCCTCTTATCAAAGCTCTCCCTTTTGCTACTTTGACATTTCAGCCACTGTAGTTCTTAAAACTAGGTATTATATAGAACATATTGTACAGATCTCAAAGTCAGATGGCACTTAGAGCCATCATATCACCACAGCGAGTTGTGAAAGGTTCTTTTACCAAAATTATTAAAGATATCCATTGTAAGTCCTATGGGAACAATGTCTCAAAAAAAAAACCAACCAAACCCACACCCAACACTTCTCTCCTGACTGCCTGGTCCTAGTCTGTCTCTTGATCAGAAGTTTCCACAGACTCTACTCTTTGCCCTTGCTTTTCATCAAAGTTGCTGTTTAACAGTTCAAAAATCTTTTGTCTAACATCAAAACTCAGACACTTGTCCCATCACAGCAGCCAGTAATAAGTGATATTTCATATAATTCTCAGGTGAGGTTCACGCAAACTAGATGTAAAATTCTATACAATCCAGTAGACAAGACCAGTAAAATACATGAAACTGATTGATTAGACTACAGAAAATCATGACGAAAAGAGTATATAGACTTTACTAGGTTCTCTCTTTGCCACTTGTGTCAATGGACTTCTGTCGTAATATAGAAGTATTTTGCCCTAAAGTCAGAGATTTTCCATAATGGGGAATATAAACCTTCTGTCATCAAATACTACATACTGCATTTTTCGTAAGTGACAAACACTAAAACATACTTCAGTAAACTCATCAAGTTTTACTGATCATGAAAAATTGAACCATTAGACCACTGCAATTTCATGGAAATCAAAGGCTCATTGAAACTGTATTGAATTTTTATGGGGAGGTTGACTTTTTTTTTTTTAAATGTTTCTTTCAAAACTCCTATGCTATATTACCAATGATCAAGAAGATTTTTATTGTTTCTTTCAAAACTCCTATGCTATATTACCAAATGATCAAGAAGATTTTTATTTTTAAGCACATTCTAGTTACAGAGCACACTGTAAGCATCCAAAAATCTTGCATCTGTGAAGGCTTACAGGTTAATTTATCTGTCTTTCATATTGTTCCCCTATAGAACAATATCAAGCGTACATGTTATCACAGCTTAAAAGTTGTACCAACTAGAAGTCTTTTCTTCCCAGTACTCCATATATATACTACTCCATAATGTTTCAGCATTTTTCCAGAACAAGCTGACAATTGTATTATGCTTTAAGCCCTTTTACACTTGTATTAAAGTTGACTCTTAATGGTTAGACAGTGGATCAATACATACCTAGTTGCCTGCTGTATTTCTAATGCTCCATAAATGGCAAAATATTGCAGCTGTATTCAACACAAATGACATTTGCACATGATACACTGAGCACACTAATATTTTAGGAGGAGTTTAGAAGTAAAAAGAGGAGGATCTTCCTTGTCTAGGTCCTTGACTAGTACACATTCACATTCAAATCCTCTTCTTATAAACTCATCTATAAAAATCAGTACAAAATAATAATTAATAGGACTTAAAACATTAGTATAAATTCTATGGTAGGGGGTTGTTCTGGACTTGGGGTTTGTGTCACTAAATTACTGAGTGAAAACCTTTAAGCTTAATCACCTATTCTTCACATGAATGTCCCCAAGGGATTGGGAAGGCCAGCAGGAGCGTGCTTGGTCCATAGTTCTGAACTGGGACGCAAGTAACTTCATTCACTCCACAATGAATCTACTTTT
>NW_009260435.1:10692215-10718616 GCF_000687185.1 Egretta garzetta | reverse complement strand
GAATTACAATAATTGCAGTTAAGTTCCTGCAGTCAGCTGGAGGCGGGAAGTAGTATTTTGCACATACGGTAGAAGGTACAGAACACAGAGATATCACAGATAATTACTTCCTGATGGCCAAAAGTACCACTGTCCCCCAAAGACTCAAGGTGTAAATCACATGGGTATAGAAAGATACAGAGGTCAGTGCTGCAATACCTATCTTGCATATAGCCTGAATATGTCCTTTCCTGAGCCACTGCTGAATAACAGTGCTTCCCCAACATTCGGGCACAATGAAACGAGAGACTTGAATCGATTTCTTACAACCAGAAAAACGAATGGAAGTTTCCAGATAGTCTCCAGATAAATGAAGACCAGATAATCCAAAACTCAACATGTCAAACTTTCTAAGAATTCTTCTTTTTCAGGCAACTGAGGATGGGGATGAAGTCCCACCCAGGGGGTTGGCTAGGGAGAGAAGGCCACCCCTACCTATCAAGACTGACT
The DNA here is from genome assembly GCF_000687185.1 of Egretta garzetta. Lineage (NCBI taxonomy): Eukaryota > Metazoa > Chordata > Aves > Pelecaniformes > Ardeidae > Egretta > Egretta garzetta. Next base: position 10,718,127 of record NW_009260435.1, on the reverse strand, counting down.
GTACAAAGAAAAAAAGAAGGGTAATTGTTGTGGGTGATTCCCTTCTGAAGGGAACAGAGGGCCCAATATGCCACCCAGACCCATCCCATAGGGAAGTCTGCTGCCTCCCTGGGGCCCGGATCAGGGACATTGCCAGGAGACTCCCTGGTCTGGTATGGCCCTCAGACTACTATCCACTATTGATTGTACAGATTTAACGTGTGTGGGAAGTGATAAGCAATAGCACTGATTGTCCAGTAATACTGGCAGTTGTCATGTAGTGTGTATAATAGAGAGGATTCTTTTTACTCAACTCCAGAAATATATCCGGTCTTTGCTAATTTTCTATTGCTAACTCTACATCAGCTGAGCTGCAATGTTGAAGGTACAAAACTTAAAGTGCCACTCTGCTTGTATTGCTTTGCCTGACGGAAGCTCTTTTTGAGTTATTAATTCTAGTGCAGAACAGCAGGGGAAAAAAAAATGTGCTTGCCACATGGTAGTGGTACAAAGAAATTCCTCCGTAGAAGAGAATCCTTGTCAGGGTTGGTGTTATTTTATTACTGTTCCCAATTATTTGACTGTTCCACAGCAGTCATAAAACAGATACTGATCACAAAATAAGTCAATACATTAATTGGAAAAAGTCAATTCACCAATGGTCAAATCCTATGGAAGGGGCCATAAGTAGCTAAGTACTTTCATAGCTGAACATTTCAGGAATTTTAGCTTTCTGAAACTGCCAGAGACCTGAGAAGAAGGAAAAAGTGGAAGAACTATAATTTCTTGACAAATCTGAAAGATCACTTAGCTAATTTATACTGGCTTTTTTGGCAAGATTCTTCAAGATTTTTAAAGAGCTTAAAATTTACATGAAATTTCTGGAATGCAGAGTGATTCATAAAGTAGAAAGAGGAGTTAACAAGTTAATTTCTGCTAGTGTGTGATGCTATTTCTTGTTTTCAAAACAAAACAGAAAGCCTTAAATCCTGCTTGGTCTGCTGAAATTCCAGGTTAATCCAATAATCACATCTTCTTTAAAATGCTATGACCTTGTTCTGTTTGAGTCTTTTTCTGAATTGTCTCTTTTTTCCCTTCCTTAGTTCATAATGTGTCTGATAAAATCAGCACTGGTTCTGCTTTTCATGTAAAAACCTGCACAAGAAAGTCTGTGAATAGTTCTACTGGGAAAATAAAGACTTATACAAGAAGCAGCTTTATAAATGTCCTAGTCTAATTTTGGCATCTTCTAAAGTATTCATAGATGGTGCATACAACTCCTTTAATAAGCTTTATAAATCTGTTTGTACCTTTGATTCTTTCAACCTCTGGGTTTAATCCAGAGGCTTGCTTTTTGCACAAAAATCCCATTATTTATACCTACTATTAAGAGTTTGCTTTTTCCTTTTCAGCTTTACTACTGCTTACTACTTTCTCTATTCCTTTCACTAGTGTTGACTCTAAGGCTCTTCTGGTGTCTCCACTTCTTTATAGAAACTGATTTCTTCTGTTCATTGAAATCCTTCTGTGAAGTTCAGTTCTGCAGTCTCATCTGGTTTAACGAGTTTCCATAACCTTGCAGTTGAACTTTCTCATGGACCATGTTGCAATATTATTATCAGTAGATCTGCATTTACAGGGGGGCCTCTAAGCTTACTTGAGTATTTTAAGTAGTTCAATTAAAAATATGTCTCTATGTGTTCTACCTGCAATTTCAGACCCTTTTTTTCTTTTGGTCAAAATTACAGCATCTTAGATCAAAGACTGTTGGATAGCCTTAACAGCCTGATTTTTTTTTTTTTTTCCTTCCTTTAATCCTTAGGGTTTGTCTACAGAGGTGCAGACAGTTGTCTTTGCTGCAAGCCAGCTGGATGGAAGCCAATTCTTGTTCAAAAGCCACATGGCAGAATTACTGTGACTATAAACTGAAGCTACAGTATCCTGCCTCTTTGTTCAGGTAAGGTAGATGTGTCTGTGTTAATTTATCTGTCGGCCAAATCCTTGGTATAAAGAGCTTGAATTGCTTTTGAAAGTTGACTCCTTAAGGAGTACTGCCATACAAGGTACAAATGAAGTACCGTAAACATAACCGAACATCTTTGGGGGGCTGTCAGATTTCTATTAAGGATTTAGAAGGGTTTTTTCGGTTTCATTTTAGTATTACCTTTTGGAAATTATTTTTTTTTTCTGTAAGAAATATTTTCATGAAATTTTATGTATATTCCTTTCTTCTAAAAAAATTACTAAATATTTTATCATAGTGTTTTAAAAATGTTTCACTTACGTTTGAAGAGTACTGGGTTTAGTGCTTGGTGATGTCAGGAGAATGTGTTTGCCCAGCAGGTTCAGTCCAAGATGGATGGAGAGGTTAGATTTTGATTGTATGCGCATAACTTCTCTGTCACCATGGTCCAAAGACAGACTTTGATTTTTTTTTTTTTTTCCCCCTTTTTTTTCCCCCCCATTATTAGGAGTAGCAGAGCTGTATCTCTTCTGGCAATGACAAGTTTAGTTTCCTGCTTATGAAGTCTGATGTTATATTATTGTGTGTTAAGTTAGAAATATAAGGAATAAAGGGTTTATGTGGAGAGAAAATAATCAGTGAAAAACATAAATTGCTGAATTGAAAAAGCCTGTTTCTGGATTTATACTTAACTTGTATTTGTTATATTTCAATTTGGATAAATTTGGAAAAGAAATTTACTTGTATATGTTTAGAAACTTTTTGTCATTTCACAGAATTCTTCTTATTGGACCTTGAAAATAGTGTTTCCAATTACTGTTTGAGAAACTAGAAATTATGTCTATACAGGAATAAGGTGTCTCTATGTGGAAGAGAGAGAACAGGAATAATATTGATATGTAAATAGGTATCTTCAAACAGATTATATTAAGAAGTTAGCAATAGTGGGGGGGAAAATTTTCACTTAATTGAATTAAAGATAAAAATTCGTCAATCAGTGTAACTTATTCTAAACCCAAATACATTGATCTTTTGAGAAATCTAGTTTTTAATATAATTTTCTTTCAAGTACTGATGACATCCAAATCTAGATTGTGAATGGTGCCAACTCTTTAAGGGAAATACTGTTGCTCAGTAATGGTATAATAATAATGTATTGATAAATTGGATATTAAATAGTGTAGGCTAGTTCTCGTCATGTACACCATAGAAGAGCACAACTGCATTCAGTGTGTCATGGCTAGGCTATATGGAAACTGTCCTGGCAGTAGTCCTTAAAATTTATTTTGAAAATACCAGAATCTTCAACAGATAGATCTGTAAGATGAAACAAATGCATTTACAAGATGAAATGACTAACGCAACCTTTGAAATAGTGCATTTTCACTCGTTAGTGTTATCTTTAGAGAACAGATATATTCAGATAAGCTTATGTACTGTAAAGTATATATATCTTAAGTTACAGAAGTGAGAATAAATCATCTTATAAGCGGAGTTATCCTTTGAATAGAAGAACAATAAAGAGCCGCAAGGGAAAAATTAACTAGAAGAAAAAAAATCTCCTACATAAAAGACAATATCCTGTGCTTTTGCTGTACCAAAATCAAATGCTTTAAAGAAATGAGCACAAAATGAAATATTCTAGTAGCTAGATGCTGATCTTCACTGATAATTAGTTTTTAATTTGAAATCATATCTCAAATTTTCATCGTAATGATTTATCTAGTGCAAGCTTATGAAGTTGGTCGAAAGTATTGACATGATAAAGCGAAAATTATCACTTCTTATTGAAGAAAGGTATCTAAATATCTGGCTAAGTTACTTGCAGGTCTTTAACTTCAGAGAGAACGGTGAATGATGATTTTCTTTGAAAAAGAGACCACTTTTAATGCCTTAAAATTTTCTTCTGAAATCAGATCTATGTAAGTGGAGTCACGTCAACACAAAATTTCATTATGCAACTAGGGCATAAAATCACATTAAAGGATCATTATCATTAGTATTAAGGATGGCTTGGCAAAAAATTTTACTCTGACAATCACAGAATTGGGTCAATTTGAACTGTCTTGCAGATTTGTTGATTCCCTCCGCTGCTTCTAGCCCCAAAAAGGAAAAAATGCTGTTTGGCTACTTCTTCTTAGAAATAGTAATAGTTATCAACTGTTTCTATGCCTTATGTCAGATTTTGGTTTTAACATTTACATGAACTACTAGATTAAAACATTAATAACAGCAATGCGATAATGCCAGAAATACAGAAAAAAAAAAAAAAAATTCTATCCTCTAAATCTCATTTATGCTAGCCAAGCAAAAGGCAGGAGGACAAAGCAACTGATTACACTGCAGAATTTCATTCTGCAACCCCATTTTCCATAATTCATTTCGTGTTCTGTCATGATGAAGAAATAATAAAGTAAAGAATAGTAGTCATTCAGAAGACAGCAGAGAGAAGAGGTAAACCTGTAGAAGTAGCTTGAAAAATGTTTCAGCCGTAATTTAATGGGGTTCATAGTTTGATTTTTTTTTTTCTTTAAGCATGATAGCAAACTACATTATTATAGCTAAGTTATGACACATGCTTGAACAGCTTATGCAACTAGCAAAGGGCTCATTGTTTTTCAGCATTTAGGATGCTTAGCTGGATGCAGGATGGGCAGGGGGAAGAAATCTTGATTCAGATTTGTGACTGTAACCCTTGTGCAAATTTACTGAATTATCATGTGTAACCGTGGATTTTTAATCACATGAATTCACTGACAAACATTTCCAAACTGTGGTTTTTTGGTTGTATGTGCTCGCAGAAGCTCAAGCTTGGATTAGTTGATGCCATTTTGGCAATATTTGGCACTATTTGTCAAGGGATTTTCATCAGCTATTAAGATGCTTAAAAACGAGCATCTTTAAATAACTTTTCATAGGAAAAGAAAATGTGAACGTAAGTTGAATAAAAGTTTGAAGCTGCGCCACAGCAGGTTTAGGCTAGACATTAGGAAAAACTTCTTCACTGAAAGGGTTGTCAGGCTCTGGAATGGGCTGCCCAGGGAGGTGGTAGAGTCCTCGTCCCTGGAGGTATTTAAAAGAAGGATAGATGAGGTGCTTAGGGACATGGTTTAGTGGTGGGATGTCAGGGTTAGGTTAAAGGTTGGACTCGATGATCTTAAAGGTCTTTTCCAACCAAAGTGATTCTATGATTCTATGTTCAAGAGTGCTGAAAGCATAAAATTTGAAACTTCTTTGTGGCAAGGTAAAATATACATAATGATGCTAACATACCTCCACAATCTCTGCTTGAGTGTAATGAATTATCAAACTGAAAGCACTGAAGTGCTCAGAATTATTATATCCAGGAGAAAGTAATTAATGCAACAGCTATAAAAGGAATATTGCATCTAATTAAGTTTTATTGGAAATGGAAGAGCAGAAGCATAGGATTTAAATGATTGATTAAACCGTTCCATTGTTTTCTGGATGAGAAAGAACAATAGCTAATGCTTGGCACTCAGAAAAGGAATCAATTTTTTGAGAGACTGAAGGGTAAAACTCCAGTAGACCTTGTTAAAAGAACAAAAATATTTCTAAAACCAATTTTTTAAGAAAGGAAGAAAAAGCTTTACATTTCATTCTGAATAATCTACTTAAAAGAATTTCTTTCCTCAACAGTCACCACAACACAATTACCACAGCATTTTCCCACATACCAAACAGTAGAATGCCAGCTTCTCAGACTAACACATAGTTAGATAATCCATAAAGCATGAATCAAGCTGTAAAATTCTGACATCCTGGAGTGTTATAGGTGATTAATTTTGCTCATCAGAATAAACTTATTTACATTTCTTTGACTCTGTAAGTCCTAAAAAGGACTGATATTCAACAATCACTTTGATAAAGCAGCCAAAAATAATAATTCAACTGTCAGTCCTTATTGGGCAGCAAAATTATTGCTCAGTTGGGAATAATTTAGCAATATATTTTGGGTTCATTCATAGGAAAGAATAACATTTGTGTGAGAAAGTTTGCCTACATTTCAAAGAGTGCTCACCTGTGAATGGGAACTGGCTCATTGTCTCTTCAGAATAACACAGTGTAAAAACAAAATCAAAACCTCCAACCAGTTGTCAAGGATCTACACATACAAAAGGGCTTTTAAGCACTGTGCTGTGATACTGCTGCCCTGAGATTGTTCAATATCAAGTAAGGAAGATGAAATCTGGATACTAAATATGTATATAAATTTATTTCTGAACGGTGAGGAAGACAAAACCCTGTAAATTTACAAAGCTACCATGTGTAAAACTAATCCCCATTTTTTCAGGAACCGGATACAGTGGACTTTATTCAATCTAATACTGATTTTTCCTCCTCTCTACTTGAAACAGGATAGGCCAGTCATTTATCTAAACTTCCTAAATTTCTAAGTTTTGTTGACTTCAAACAATTTCACAGAGATAAAAATTTAATGAGATAATGGATCAGGGAAAGATCAAAGTACCAATGTTCTGGAACTGGGATTATGTTCCATGCCTTTATGTATTGTATTTATGCAATTAAGAGTTGTGCTTCAGAGATTAAAGGTGAGCTCAACTCATCAGCAGTTATGCAAAGAAAAGGATCAGCAAATGAAACTCTGCTACAGCATAAAAATAAACGCATCGATTGAGGTTGGTTTTTTTTTATCAGTTTCTATTTTTATTGTGTTCCTATTTTTCTCTTTGTTCAATAATGAAGGGGAGGGGATGTGGGCGTCCAAGCTTGAGCCCCCATATGTAGAACAAAGTTTCCACTGCTGCGCATTAGCAAACTGGGCGTTAATTTCTTCCAATTTTATCTAAACTTTGCCATGGGACATCTGTTCTTGTGTGCTGTGTTATATTATTAACACTTTCCATATACTTTTACAGGAACACAATCATTTTGAAAGAACGTTCCTGCTTTAACTTAAGTATTCTAGAATGTGCTTTTTAAAAATTAAAATGCCAGCACAGCTCTCTCCTTTCATTATGGTAACAGCTGAATTTCTATTTCTAAATTGAGGATGTAAGAAGGAACCAGATGTAGCGCAATATGCACTGCAGTGACAAACTTAGGTACTTAATGGTCTGTGTTATACAGAGCAAATAAGAGATACTTTCTCCCGGCTAAGTCCATAGAATGTGTGAACAACAAATGGGATCCAGCTCCAAATCATTCCAGGTTATTTTTTAAGAGCGAAACCCCAACTGCAGTACACTTTTCTATAGCAAAATCAGCTCTATTTGTTCTCAATTTTTAGTGAAAGAGAGATTGGCCAAAGGTGGAATCAGTCATCCAGATTCCTTTTCCACTCGAATTTCAGTGAATTTCAGTTTATATAATTGAGGCTGAACCCAAACCAGCTTTTGTCTGAAGCTTCAAAATTAACACTGCAAAGACAACCTTATGGTTTAACCCATCACACAGCATTAAGTTCGAGCTGGTTGCCAATTTCTAATAAAGTACCTTTTTCTCTGAAAACGTCATTTGTGTAAATTGAGCATCCTCAGAACAGCAGCACTATTTGAGAAAAGGGAGACAGTGATCCCAAAAGTAAGATTGGTTTACTTAAAGCTGTTCTCTGCTGGCAGAAATTAGATCGAAGCCTCTAATCTAATGAGCATTTCCATGCTCTTTTGTTTCCTAGTTTAAAAAACCGACAGTGTAAAAAGGTTTCCAGACTAACACTTAAGTCAGGGAAAACAACAACAAAACACTTTGACCAGATTCCTAAATGTCAGTGTAAGATTGCAAACATTTTTCACTGATGAGATCTAGAAGAATTACATCGGCAGCCAAAACCCAAGGCTGTGTGTCAGGTTAAATAGGTTCATGGTTTATTACCAATGCATCACTAAAGTCATCAGCTGAATGGATCACGACAGGAAAGAAAATAAAGCTCCTAGCTTCCAAAACTTCTTTCTTGCTTGTGCAATGAAAGAAAGAACGTACGCGCAAAAACATACCTAAGCCAGCATTATCCATGTTACGGGAATCAGGCTCTGGATCACTGTGTCAGCCTAATAAGGTGGTCATGAATATAAATGTGATTCCATGTTTGAGAACTGAAACAAGCCAAGAAAGTCTATGATAAAATCATGAAACGTGCCATGCTATCCCAGGCAGTAGGGAACGTGCTCTCCAGCCTGCTTTCCTCAGCCTCTTTCTAGCTCCAACCTGCTCTTTTTCTCCCCACTACACCCCCATGCACATTCCCGCAGTCATCCTTGATGACTCTTTCATGCTGTGTTACTTACCTGGTTGCTCATGCTACAGATCAGTCCTCTGGTTGCTCTTCATATACCACTGCTACAGTGTCCCAATCCCGAGTGCCAGGTTTAGCTGGTTACCCTCTTTTTGTCATCTGCTGAATTATTGGGATCCTTGCAGAGGGCAGGCAGAGCACAGCGCTACACGTACACATGATGCCCAAGTTAAGTGACCTGCTACATCAGAGGGTCACCCCTCCTCAGGTCTCCTGACAGGAGCGATCTTAAGGCTCCGGTTAAAGTTACCAACCACTCCACTCACCCCCCACTGCCCTACAGCTTACTTCTCCCACAGTAATGCCACCACTGTGTACAAGTTCTTTGGCTCTGAACTTTGACAGTGGTTAGTGAGAGGGCTAGAAGGCTCTTAGCCATTTTTTGGACCTACAACAGGTCACCATCTTCCCACCTTTCCACCAGACCAATATTTCAACAAGTCCTGAAATCCAGGAGCAGCTCCACCAGGAGTTCCCACCTCTGTCTGTGCCAGAATAGCCATTGTGGTTTTTAAAGGAAACTTGATAAATGCTTCAAAGCAGTTGTGCCAAACTATTGCCGCTCATTCCAACCTAGGCACCAACAGAACTTCAAGCTGGCACCGAAACCAAACAACTAGCAGTGCTTTTTAAAACAAATTTGGTACCAGGCAACAAAACATTTGCCATCTCCAAGCGTTACTCTGAGGAACAAGGCAAGCAATAGTATTTTAGATTTTACTTTCTGATAAAGCCTTGTCTTATATTCAGGCCGAAACCAATTAATAACGGCAGGAGAAAAAGACATAATTACATTTAAAAGTCTGGGTTTCTTTTTTTTTCTTAAGAAAACTGAGTGCAGAATTCCACTGAGGCCAATATTCCACTGAATTAAATTCCCAACTCTTTGGCAGAGGAGCCAGGCCCTGTTTTATGCATTGTAAAGCCTCAAGCCACCATCAGCAGTTCCCCAAAAGATAAAGACATACATTTATGCTACTATATCAGATATGATAGAAATGCGGCAGCAAAGCCATTGCAGTATTTTGGCTTAAAGTGGGTATGGCTTTAAAGAACAATAGTGATTTCTAATGAACAGTCTTGTGGACACTTATTTTGATGTAAGAGATCTATCCAAGGTGAGTTTAATTTTTTTTTTTTTTTTTTAAAGTCTGATATGATGGAAAGAAAACAGAAAGTTACTTTAAAATGTCGGGAGAAAAAGAAATTTAAAGCTTTTATTTGATTCAAATGCATTTTTTAACAAGCATAAAACTGGGGAATGTACTCTAGGCCCTATAAGTTCACTGAATTAATATACTGGTTGGGGCTAAAGGAAGAAGAGTATGAGACAACCGAGAACTTTAGGCCATGTATGTACAGAATGGGTGCAAATCCTCCGCATCACAAACATCGCTGCACTGACCAGTCCATTATAGCAAGGATACGGGAAAGGTGAAGTACAGAGTCCGACACACGAGCCAAGGGCTTGGTTGTTGTTCAAAATAAAGTACTGCTGAATTACACTTTGCCAAAGAGCATACACAGCTTTCTTGTGGCACATACCTAACAAGCATTCCTTACTGCAATACTTACAGTCTGTGCCAACTGATTTAAAGTTGATAAAAGTCCAATTCAACTGAATTTACTTTATTGGTGAACACTCTTTTGTATTGCTTCTTACTGAATGAGTTTTATTTCAGTGACTGCTATTAAAAGCAAAAGCTTGGAAAGTTTTGGAAGAGTTCTCTTATGCTAAAAAACCCTGTCAAACCTGACTGGACTTTGTTCACCTTGGCTACAAGATAAATGCACAGTGCAAAGAGTTAACATTTCCACTCAGAGACCCTCATCCGGACAAGAAACCAACTAATCAGATATGCCTTTAAATTTACCAGCCTGCCAATAATCCAGCTGTGTTACACTGACAGACACAATGGTATGGGAGTGACATCCCCATCATAATAAACAGCTAAAACAGAGACAATTTCATTACAAACCAAAATGAACATTTTGTCAGCTGTTACTATAATACACGGCTGCTGAAAATAGGGTCTCACAAATAATGATAAATATTCATTAGGCTATCATTACAAGGTCATGAAAAAGATGGCTCAAACTGTGCTACCATTGCTGGTGTGGCCTTTTTACAAGTCATGATACCCGGTCTCTAGATGCAAACTCTGTTAACTGATTTGAGCAATCGTTTGTCCTAAACATCAGTAGGAAATGTGCACGTTTAGCATTTCACTGCAGACTCTCAGTGCCTCACAGGAGTGAGCTTTTAAAGAGGAACAGAAGGAGAAGAGAGTCTATGGGCAGATGGTAGGCAGCCAGGGAAAAGTCATGCTGCGTTGGCTGACCAGCTAAAAAGAAACAGAGGGAGATGGTCCAGCAGACCCATTGTGGGGAAGGGGAAAACTTGGGGGGGGACAGGAATTACTCACAGCTTGTTTCTGTTGCTGCTGCCCCTATTCCCTGAAGTGCAAGGGGTCAGAACAAAGGGGGAATTGGCAGAGAAATGGCAGCCTTGGTCGATTCACATACCAACACCACTTGGCACAACCACCTCTCTCCTCTCTGTTGTTGTCACTGCTTAGGCTGCCACAGTTGCCATGTTTTTGTACTGAAGTTGCTTTAGCCATTCAAGGAGTGAGTAGGTAACAAAATAAAGATATAAGAGAAAGTCTCGGGTTAAGCATGTCTTAAAAGAAGGCATTCCCATATCAAAAAGTATCGTGTCCATTTGACCAGGTGTAATAATGTTCTTGAGAAGTTCCAGAACAATGTCTGCAGTCAACAGTTACCCTTCATTATGGGAGAACTGCAGCTACTGGTGTATATTTATGTACTTACATTGCTCCTGAAACCTCAGACTTTCACTAATTCTGAGCTATACTGATGGCACCTCTTATGCATATAGAAAACTAAAACACGAGGTCCTGCTTTCCTTTTCCTTATCCTGATCACAAATGCCTACCCTTCTCTCACTGACAGTTGTGTGATTTCATGTTAAATTTTTCAACTAAATCACTAGAAACCTATCCTCTTTTATTTTGGCAAGCTGTTTTTCTGCCGGTTTAACTCTTTTCACTGGCTCTCGGGAGGAGACAGCATCATGACAACAGTGGCAAAAGCAGAGTGCCAGCATTTACTGAGACTGAGAGGAGAGGAGAAGCAGGCCTGCCCTTTTCAAGTGACATGAGGTCAGCTTAGCTCTGTTACCAAGCCATAACCCGATACGCTGTATAAGGAAACCTCATGCAGTGTGGCAAGTTATACTGGTCAACATTTACCAAAGAAATGAAATGGAAAAGCCATTGCAGTGTATCAAGACTGGCAGGTACGTTTCTATTACAGACCTTTGAGTTTTCACAATGTTAAAAAGAAATGCAGTTGTCCTCCCCTCACTCCCACATATATATATTTATGTATGTATGTGTGTATGTCCTGGCTTTGCAACGATCGCCTGGTTTCTAAGTGCCATCACCATCCACAAAGGTTTAAAAGTCACAGGTGGAGCTAACATAATTGTGCAGAAAAGGTAGCTCAAATAATTACAACAGGGTCCATCTTTTAAAACAGGTTTTTACTTTGTAAGAAATACAAAGCATCAAAACTGCAACAGCTTTCAGACAGTTTGCAGCATGTCTGCCATGGACAGGCAGAAAAGTACAATTTTAAGCAGCTGGTACAGCCCTCCATCTGCTGGCTACTCTTATATATGCGGCTTGCAAGTCACTAATACAAAATTTAAGTGGGAACTCTCAGTCTGAACTTAGTCCTATTACAAGACAAGTCACCTTTTTCATATTTTATTCAAGGATATTTTGTCAGCTGATATATTTTAGATTCTGTAATTTGTATCATCTATATCAATACAAATCCTAGTCAGAAAAAAAAAAAAACACACCAGAAAGTTAAACAGACTATTTCACCTATTTACCAATCAAGACCTAAATCACTGCCAAAACTATTTATTCTTTTCCCTATAATCTTTGCATAAACATTCCGCATTGTATCTTAATTAGTCACTGGCTTATCAAATAGCCCGGCAAGATAGAATGAGAATGATCAAATGAGAATACTTACTTTAAGAATATGAAACTCATAAAAGGCATATTTCTTTTAATAAGCTTTACCTACAAAAGCACTTTAATAATAGCATGTAAAATCTGATAGAGGGTAGGTAAAACTTCCCCATTAATCTGAGTAGAGTACCAAGAAAGGGAGTGAAGAAACAAGGGCCAAAACCCACAGATCTGTGATAGGAGGTTGACTTTTTAAACAGTCAAATATCCAAGGCACAAAAATCTCATGATTCTTCCAGGAAACAAACATATTACAATCCTCACTGAACCCTGGAACTTCACCTATCTAAGTGCACAGGGAAGAATATAATTTCTTCATAAATCAGAAATAAGAGAAACAGTGAATAAAGGCTGAGTCATCACAACTAAAACTTCAGCTTCCACCTACACCTCTTACACATGTACATACACACAGAAGATGAACAGCACTGTTTATGAACACTGACACATCTTAATATCAGATGAGTCATTACACAAGGTATTTCAGGATTCATTTTATCATAGCATGTGAGAGGGATACAACAAATGGACTGCTTAAATCCAACCCACATATGCTTTGTCCAGTGCTTTGTAATGTTGCCTTTTCATATTGTATTTTTCAATATCAGGAGCATCTCACTTCAAAAGTCCATTTCTGAAAGTGAAATTGTTATCCCAGAGTAGGTTTGGCTAGTGTTCAGTGGGATACTGTACGCTCTGTAGCACTAATTATATATATCCTTGTACTTCTTACATTTATTTTCATTTCTACCTCTTAAATCTATCCTTAACTTGGAAAATTTTTAAAACATAATCAGTTAACTAAGGATTACCTCTCCTAACAGTTCCAGTAGTTCATGTCAAAATTTGATTGCAAGGGTGCCTCAACTGTGAATATTTGAATCAGTCCTCGTTCCTACTGCTCTGAGTAGATGCTCTGAGGAGGCGACAGCAACACCACAGGCTCCATGCCTCCTTCACAGTGTTAAACATTGCTCATTAGAACTCTTAAACTCCTAGAGCTCATTAGAACAAAGAACACTGTTCTCAGTAAAAACATGAATAGCCAAGACCAGTTTTACCCCAGATAAGGTATTTTTTATCTCCAGAATGACATCAGCTACTAACTACTTTAGGCCCTTCTCTTGAAATTCTCAGTATACTGTTAGAAATTCATGGTACTTGGTTGACTTTAACAAAGCTCTGAACACTATTTAGGGACATGTGGTCTCATTAATAGGACTGGTGTTTGTTGTGCATGATTTCTTGTTAATTATGGGGTACAATCACAGTTCATTGTCCTTCAAAATGGTGGGAACCTTATCTCATTTGTTTATCTGATGAAATAGCATGCTTGCTTTAGTACCCTGATGTTCTCCTGCAGCACTTCAGTTTGTAGACTTTGTGATGGCTTCCTATCATTCTTCAAATTCTTTCGTTATAAATGTTGATCTGCCCTTGGGCTTGTGATATCCATGATGAATCTCTGCAGTGACTCAGCTTGCTGCTCATTGTAAGTGTTGATACAGAGCTGAAAACGGCGTTATATAACCAACGCATGGATACTATCAGGAAACTGTTGGTTTACTTTTGTTCTCGGCAACGAGCTGGGCTTCTTAGCCATGCACAGTGAAAGAGGGCTTGGATTCTCACATTCTGAAACATATAGTGCTGTCTCCTCCTCAGGTTTTGCTCCACGAGCAGCTGATCAATTCATCCCACACTAGCATCTTTCACACCAGCACTCAGTTCCCCTGTCAGAGTCCAATCCCTTTGTGGTGCTCAGTGCTTCCTGTGAGATGCTGAGCCTCCATTTCTACCTGCTTGCCTGAAAATGGGAAATGCTCAGCCCCTCCTGTGACTGGATCGTTACTTGGCATTCTTGCCAAATCCACTAGATATTGTAATTTTAATCTGACAAGATGCTTGGTAGAAACAGTTGTTATAGTGATGGCTAGGTTGTCATCTTTTAACTCTAAATTGCCTTGCAGATAATGGATCTGATTCTCCCCTGCCTACAATTTCTGGTCTAATTTTTTAATTATTTATTCATTTTACAGGTGCATATCAAACCAAGAGAGAACATGCCCTACTGACAAATGTTTTATCGTCTGTCTTCAACAGAGACAAATGTTTGGCAGACTTCTGCTTTGAGCAGGTGGTTTGACTGGTTAACCTCCCGAGATGCCTTCCAACCTGAGTTATTCTATGATCCCATGTACTTTTCTTATTACAGTCTGTTCAGACTAATTGGCAGCCATAAACATTACACTAATTAAATGCAGCACCGCTGTATTGTGTAATCTTGTTTTTTTCCAGGCCCTTTTCTTTGTACATCTTTCACAAATAAAGCAGTGGAAGAGTAAAGGGAGTCCATCATGCAATGAAAGCAAATCAACACTGATATGCTTGAAGTCTCAAGTTTCCTCACTGCAGTGATGTCCTGAAGTCAGACTCTTTATTGTATCTGATGTAAAACCGGGCCTGGCTATTCTAGCTCCTTGACATGGAGCAGCTATGGATGCCAGAAAGTCAAACTATTTTTCTTCCTCTTCAGGAAGCAGATTAGGATTTCTTTTTCTTGAAGCAGCAGAAACGGTAATCATGATCTTCATACATGACATACAAGACATACAGCTTCCCTCATACAAACACATGTAGCATCAGAAAAACAAACATTTCTCTTCTCTCCCCATCCCACAGAGAAATCAGAAGACAATTCCCCAAGAAAGATTCAGCAGTCAGGATTTCTCTCTCCAAGTATGCTCTCAATACAGCTGATGTTATTCTTCTACTTTCATAAGCAAATACTAGTCTTAGAATACTTGTCCTAGTCTTAATACCTGCCTCCCAAGAGCAGTCTCACCTCCTGAAGCTGTTAGAATTCATTGAGTTTTAACCAAATACCATTCCCTAGGATGTGTTCGGCCATGGACATGTGCAGATGAGTTGAGATTGACTCAGTGTCCTGCCCTCCCAGACACACCATAGTGCAAAACACACTGGGAGTGTAGTCCAGTAACTTTCACATGCAGGCAACTCAATCTGCTTGCTCCTCCCAGTATTCCTTAATCAGATGCAGCTGATAGCTGCAGAGAAGGGGCCAATGCAAGAGTGCAGTGTTTCTCCCAGACTGGGGGCTCCACAATAAAGTTCCATACTCAAATGAGCCTTGATATCAAGCAAATTCCCAGCAAGTCTTATTCTGAGACCTTGCCTGTCTTTTCACCACCACTAACCTAGACGATGATTTGACAACGTGACCCAGCAGACCCTTCTTATCTCAGCTGATCAGATTTGTGAAAACTAAGAGATCATCTCTCCCCATAGAATAACACACGAAGCGTGAGGAAGAGTACTTCAGGTGTCCTACTTGGACAACACAAAGTCATCTTTGTGTCACTTTTACACCTCTGAAATGAAATGGAAGCCTTACTGAGCTCTCAAAATTTCCATTGACTTTCGGTACCAGGATTTCACCCATAAAATGATTCACTGTATGCTGAAAAGCTCTAAGGGTTTGCTTTGCAGTTTAATAAAAATGTGGGGGTTTTCATATTCAATCCACATTACAGCACAGACTTTACATTTGTCTTTCAATGTCTTCTACAATTTCAGAATTCATTTTTCTTTAAGAAATAAAATTATCATTATTTCTCACTACAGTTTATGAATGCTACTATTTTTTAAAGATATAAAAAAAATACTCAAGAAATCCCAAGCAGTTTCTGCTTGACTCTAAATCTTATAAAGCAAGACTTGAAAGCATACTATCCACTGCCATTAGGTAAATATGCCACAGAATATGCCTATTCATATAATATTTTCATCATCTATGATATCTGCACTAGTTCAAGCTTCAGCTGAATTAATACTATGTCGGCCTTGAAAAACCTGACCATCCTCCTTTCTCCTGATCCTCACATCATTAATTTCATATACCAGCTGACAACAGGCCCTTCCAGAGTTGAGCAGTCCCAGACGTCTTGTACCACTTTATAACCTGACTTTCTAATACAAACCAACAACAAAAGAAAAATCAATAATGTCAAAGATCAGACATTTTACTTAGTCACTCTCACTACAATTTTTTGATTGTCTGCATTTTGTGCTCTTTTGATCTGCCTGACACTTCAGCTTAATGATTGAAGCATATTACTACTCTATCTCATTACAATTTTCATCATTACAGATTTCTTCTGGTGTATTTTTTTTTTTTCAACCAACTGCCTCCTGGTCAGAATAAAAAATGCGATGGATCATACTGAGTCACAACAGTGATTTTCTGCACCAGTACAACTGTAATCCCACTTTCAAATATACTGCTCCACATGCTCAGAAGTTAACATACCTCCTTTTCCTGTAGATGTGGGTCCTTCAGTGCTTAAGTCACTCCTATTTTCTTCCCCACACCACAGTAAATTACAATTTACCTTCCAAAAGACCTACCAACAAAGTGACAGCATGTGATATGCTAGCTAAACCTGAGTTAATGCATGACAACTGTCCAGCCAGTTGCTGCCAAACAAACAACAGATGAGTTTTCCCTGCTTTTCCTTTAGCAGGGACACCAGTTTGGTTCCTGAGTGAAGGAGAGAGACCCAGTTTTCACAGTGTGTAGGATCTGAATCATTTTTGAGGCACACCGTCTTCTGACTCTTTGAAACTGGCTAGTTGTATTAAAAGTTATTTGGGCAAAGACAGAGAGAGACAGCCTGAGTTTGTTTTCTCAACAAAGCTAAAACCAAAGACACGTTAATGCAATACTCCTGTTCTACCTTCCAACATTTTTCCTCATAATTCTGAAATCTGTACCTTGAAGGACAGAAGCACATCTGCTCTCTGACTTGCCAGCCACAGGTATTTCTATACCAGCACTAAGGCATTAAGCACTTTTCACAAAAAGCAGTGCACCCAAATGTTTTTATTCCAAATCACACAATGCCAGGTGTGTTAACAAGCAGTTTTCCTTCTTAGCCCTTTGGTATGCTTTACCTGCCACATTTTTTTTTTTCCTTCTCAACATTACTCTTCCCCTGTATATGCTAGAAATAGGTAGAATTTACATTAAATCATTGAGTAGACATCATTAGGCAGCCACATCCCACAGTGCTGACCTCAGCAAAGTTAAAGGAAGGTAGTCTCGGTACTATTTACCAAGAGAACAACTGATGGACATCTATAGACCAGCTTGAGCCGCTCTTGCTAGAACTATTCACTTTGAATAACTATATATATACACATGCAATGAATCAGAACTACTCATAGACACTTCATATGATGCAAGATAAATAGACAGGTTCAAGTCTGCATTTTCAATCAGGCAGATGAGGACTGTGAACCTGTATTTCTCTAGATCCAATAGGAAAGTACTAAAGAGTAGATTATGATTGCAACTTGCGTGTGTTTTCTTTTTCCCCAGTCCTGAACCTTAAAATTCTTCTCAGACAGCATCTTCCTCCCCACTCCTGCAGAACACTGAGAATTACTGTACCATTTCTAATGCTCGACGAAATAGTTGCTTATTTATGGTGTTTCTCCCTGAAGAAGGTAGGGCAGGGAGGGAAGGTGGAACTAGTAAGATTCTTATCCAAGTTTTTATGTAAATTCTTCTTTTCAGGAAAAACAGGAGTTGCCAGCTGAACTAGGATTCTGCCTAAAGACACACCACCATTAAGATTGCAAGAGGGGCTTTATTTCAAAAAATCCTGCCTTGAAGGCCACATCTTGTACTGGGATAGGTTTCCCATAGTGGCTGCCAACAGCAAATAGTCATTAGAACTCATTGAAGGACTATGGACAGTTATCAGTGTCCTTTACATTTTCTGTTTCCTTCAAAGTCCAGCAGTATTAAACAGGCCTTTATATATATATCCTCTAGCCCTTCCAGCTACCTTAGCTGCAAAGCTGACCCAAGATCTACAATCCAAAAATTTAGTCATACAAAAGTAAAGGCTCTAGATCTACCTATCTACAGACAAATTTGTGTTCTCTACATGAATTCAAGTCATTCATGTATTGTATTTATGGGTACTCCGAGTCCCTCAATACGTGCAAGAAAAATAATTCACTTGAAAGCAGTCTGGACAGCAAGTTTCTAAGTAATTTCATTCTCTTTACTGGGAATGTTGTAGGACTACATGTAATCTAATTGTCTATGTTACATATTCCTAAGATTACCCATAAAATGCAATTTTATGTCTGGGTTGATGATATTTAGTTATTTATGGACAGGTGGGTAGCAGAGTGTCTTTTGCCATGCTCTTAGAAATGGTCATGAAGCAATGCCCACGCACTGTCAGATGAAGATGATGTTTCCATACTGTTCTAAAAATCACATCAAGCTCTACAGAAACCACAAACGATTCTATTAACATTCTGCTATTTGAACAAAGCCTTTTGGATGTTAGTGAACTGCTCCACAAAAAAAATTGTTCTCTGTCTCTGTGATTGCCTCTCGGAGATCATGAGTCCCTTTAGTCCAAAGGGTGCCACACTTTTTAGCAGAAGCTCTGTACCTCAGCTGTTGCATCACTATTTCAGCCACAGGTGCATCACTCCTGGACTGAAATCCACATCATTGATTCAGTCACCTTTCCAATTTGCAGATACATTGCATGGCTGCAAAATGGTAGTCACAGCATCTGGCGTAAAGGAGCAACCAGACCTAGTCAACTACAAAACACTGTATGCTTTAAGATTTCCCCTGACAATATCCAATTTCAAAAGTGTTATTAAGTTTCTATGTAATATGTGCAGCTCTGTGGATCTTGGCGTTTGTCTTTTGTATGAAAGCATGATCTACCATATTCTAATAACTCAGGATGTCTAGGCAACATTACCATGTGAATAAACACTAGCCTTCAAAACACAACATAATCTGAAACATTTGGTGGGTTGGTTTTTGTGTGTTGAAGAATAGAAGAAAACAATACAGAATTATCCACAGAAATAATGTATTTTGTAGTATACATAAGTGCATAACATTGTGACTACAGGAAAAAAATTGGATGTTTGCATAAAGAACAGGATTAGAAAAGTTAATGAAATAACTGATGTTAACTATAAAACATTCTGGAAAGACAGTACAGTATAGGTCCTCCATAGTTTCCTAGCAACAAATTTTTCTCTGCTTTCTCAGAGTATCATGAAGTTGTGGAATCCTCCTCCTACACATAATTTGAAGTCAGGGATGAAAACAAGGATGACCCATCTTCCAGACTAGAAGCAGGAAACTGTTCAAAGCTTGCTGAAACACAGCTCAGTAACAAGCAGCATCTGCTGTTGGTTTAACTGCATTTGACATCCATCTTAGACATGGTCAAAGCTTACATGTAGCCATCAGATAATCACCCCTCATAATGAAGAGCATAACTCAACAACATGGGGAAGTAAGGAATGTGACATATTTTAAAATAACTTCAGTCACCACCACAAGAATTAAAAATAATGCCAAAGACAGTGGCAGACAGGACAAAGGTTCTGACTGGCAGCTGTCCCCTTGATTTCTCTAGACGGCATCAGAATGGGGACAAAACATAAGACAGTCCCCCTCCTTTATCCTGTATTTTACAGCGATTCCCTCAAGAATCACTTAAAATTCTCTTAAATTCACTTAATCCCTTAAAATTCTTTAAAGTTTATTTTCCCAACACTAGGACAGAGAAAGCACAAACAAAATCCATGTTTTAGCTCACCAGTCTTATCCTTTAATATTAATATTATTACTATCCCACCTGTAATGATATTTAAAATTGCAAGTAAAGTAACTATCTAATTTATCAGGGCTTTAAAAGAATCATAGAATCATAGAATGTTTAGGGTTGGAAGGGACCACTAGTGGTCATCTAGTCCAACCTCCCTGCAGTGAGCAGGGCCCCCGCTACCTAGATCAGATTGCTCAGAGCCCCATCCAACCTGGCCTTGAATGTTCCCAGGGATGGAGCCTCCACTACCTCTCTGGGCAACCTGTTCCAGTGTTTTACCACCCTCATTGTAAAAAATTTCTTCCTTACCTCTAGCCTGAACCTACCCTGTTCTAGTTTAAAACCATTTCCCCTTGTCCTAACACAGCTGGCCCTACTAAAAAGACGTTCCGCATCTTTCCTATAGGCCCCCTTTAGGTACTGGAAGGCCGCAATCAGGTCTCCCCGTAGCCTTCTTTTCTCGAGACTGAACAAGCCCAACTCTCTCAGCCTGTCCTCATAGGAGAGGTGCTCCAGCCCTCGGATCATTTTTGTAGCCCTCCTCTGGACCCGTTCCAACAGTTCCATGTCCTTCTCGTGCTGAGGGCTCCAGAGCTGGACGCAGTACTCCAGGTGAATAGTACCCAACTCTCTGCTTATAGAAACATGTGAGGGTCATGGCCTAACCAATAAAATTTCCACATAGAATTTCCTCAAAAGAAATTTTCTACCAACAGAATTAACAGGAACATTTTCAATTTGGGAAGGTAGCTTTCATTTCTTTAATCACTTAGAACGCAAGGTTATGAATGCAACAGTTTGCCAACCTACAGCAAAATGCATACATAACTTCCAAGATAGGCATCCTTCTTATTCAATGAGCAAAATCCTACTCTAAGTGAACAGAAAAGTAACAACATCCTCATGGCCAAAAAATGAACATGAACATTTATGCCGTTCAGTTCTCATGGGAGTCTTGTTTCTATAAGGTAAGAGGAACAGGACAAGTTACTGCTTTGCGGGGGAGAACCCAACGCACAAGACGTGGGCACTATGCTGGCTGGGCTGTTTTCTGTGTCTGTGAGCACAGATGTTAGCAAGCCTCCCAATTTAACTGCTCCTTCTTTAAAAGTTGCTGCCATTGTTCAGTGTTGCATCAGCTCAAGGGAAAAGATATTTATTGTTCCTTCTTCCTCTTTTAGTATGACGAGTCAGAATTTGGATCAGACCAATTACTTAGGTTATTAAATTTTTCCTGTGCTAGCCAACCCATAGTCCCAGCCTATCTAAGCAGGTGAAAATATAAATTTCTGACAAGATTATCTTTTCTGATAACTTACCAAGAGTAATGCAGTTCAGCACGATGGAAGTTACACAGGAGTACAATATATTCCTATTCTATTTCATTTAGGATTAAAATCTCATAAGAGCACCTTACAAGTCATTGAGGCGATTGAAGCTAAATTTCAGTCCTAGCTTTAAACCTGATATTCCAAAAACATTACAGCATAGGTTAGCACCAGAACCAGGCTGCAGTCTCAGTCTGTGACTGTTTCCTGAGCTCTTCTTTGAGCTAAGGCAACACAAAGGCAGAACATAATTCAGCAAGTCCAATGGCTAAAAATATGTCCATACTACAGTAGGTATTCAGAAGTGATGCCCTACTGCAGTAACTTAAAAAAAAAAGGGGGGGGGGGGCCAGCGGGCAGCAAACACTGCACTCTTCCACATCTATCCTCCCAACATAGGATGTGTATGCACTATCTAAATCAAATACTACAAAAATCCAAATCTTTGAATATCTACTGGCGTATGAGTAAGAATTAAAGTAATGCAGACATCTTGTTCATTATTTGAAATATAAATCAAATATGAAGAGTGTTTTCAGACCGCCAATAGATGCATTATTGCAACTAAAATCTATTAAAAATGCATACAAAACATATATATGTATAGGCATGCTGACTAG
Organism: Egretta garzetta; assembly: GCF_000687185.1. NCBI lineage: Eukaryota > Metazoa > Chordata > Aves > Pelecaniformes > Ardeidae > Egretta > Egretta garzetta. The sequence continues at coordinate 10,696,205 of NW_009260435.1, read as the reverse complement.
CTTCCAGACATCAGTAAGTAATCTAAGTTTCTAGCAATACAGAGTTTGACAAAGAATCTAGTGATCCTTGATACTGGTTATTCATGCTTTGCCAATAATGGTGCAGTTAGTTTTCTTCATGAAATATATACACATACACTGACATTACAAAGAAATTGGAAAAAAAATATCTAAAATCTCCTACAGTACGTTTCATGAGTATATCAGCTGTGGGAGATGCTTCTCTGTTTAATATGTTCAATAGCGATGGCACTGGGATATGAAAGACATAATATTGTGAAGCAAAATATTAGGCAACAATATTAGAAACTGTATATCCTAGGGCAGGCCTTATTTAAATAATGTTAAGAAATTATTTGTGAGAAAAAAAAATATAGTCTTACATTTTTACATTTAGAACCAAAAAGATGATGTATTCCTACCCATGTGGCAGGGAAGACAGACACAAAGACGGTAGTGCAGAGGGGGTTCCATTAGATTTAATAGTGGGAAGAAAAGAGCGAGTGCTTCCTAGGATAGGTTTTAAGGCTCAGTTTGAAGGAGGAAAGCTTGAATAGCAAAGCACAGAGGCAGCTTGCCAATCTTTTATTTAGCAGAAGTGGATAACTTAGCAGTTCAGGTACAGCTCAAGAGATACAGGTGAAAGTCTGCACTCCACATTTTACTGTAGATCACAGCTTCTCAGTACCTCATTTCCCTCTCTCTGAAAGGAAGAAACACTGTTATCGTTATTTTACAATAGTCCTGTAAGGATAAATGTACTAGACATAGATGCTATGGTAGCTGGGCTACTTAAGTATTTAGAATACAATAAAATTGTATTTGTGTGGACACGCAAGCATGATTTTCAGACAGAACAGTGAAAAAACATGAATCCTAAAAGCTCTCACAGGCAGATCCCCAGCACTCAGATACAATGAGTAGGCAGAGGAGGATTGCAGATAAGTTCCATATGGAATGAAGATCAAGACCAGATGCAGCAGAAATGTGAATGGAGGAGCCATACAGCGATGTAGCTGCTACAGACAGCATCATGTAACTGGGAATACATGAAACACATGGGGCAGTTCCAATCCGCTGTTACCAGCTGCCCTAGTAAGTCACATTTGTAGAGATTTGCAGGCAAATGTATTAACTGAGCCTTGAGAAAACATGATGCTGTTTCTAAATATCCCAACAATCTTTAGGTCTACCCCAGTAATAAAGGAAACAGCCACAGAGCTTTAGCCTATAACAATGAATATATAATTGCACTCTTTGTACCAAATGCAAAAAATAAGTCAGTCATGAAACAGCGGCTTTCTCCATGTGGAGTTTCATTTAACATGCATCTAGCTAGTACATAAAATGCTGCTAATAAACCCTTTGTGCTTTTCTCTGCACCAGAACTGTAAGGAGTGGAAACTATGAAGTTCAGAGCTCTAAGCATATGGAATTTTCCGGGTCACATGTTAAACCAAGTGCTGGACTCTGCTGGGCAGAGAACATTAAGGAGGAAAAAAAAGAATTCTAACCATATGTTTTGAAATGAAACAATATGCTCATTCTTTTACAGCTGAAAACTTTAATAACTGCTTTACAGTTAGCAGCAATAAAGAGGGAAAGTAATCTTGAAACAGCATTTACTGTGGAATAGAAAGTAATTACAACATAGTAATGAGAATGCCCAATGTATATCACAAGTCTGATGCAATACAATATCGATTAAGTTATACTATTTCCATTGTAATATTGATTAGTGTGGTTTTACAAGGATAAAAAAAACTGACAAGAATTAAAGTAAGTGGGATTCGGTTTTCATTTTAACTACCCCATGCCAAGACTTCTGTCTTTCAGAAGATCATGAAAAATAGCCTGTCCTTTTACCAACTGAACTACGATCAGTGGCAGAGAAGTGTGACTATTCAGAGTTTAATTGCAATTATAGCATAGGTTATGTACTCAGAAAAAAAAAAAAAGCCCACAGAAAATAGGGTAAGGCCAGTGCGTAGAATACCTCAGCAGCGCCTGCACAACTGCATTGTACCAGCTCACTGCATGACAGAATCCACTGCACCAGGCTGCCCCCTTTGCCGCCGGGGGAACAGGAAGAGTTCCACTCTACACATGTCCCTGCGAAAAACATTTGGTTTTTTTGCTTACCTAATTACAGTGATTGTCATTACAAAATTGGAAGTTGTCCAGGTTAGAAATTACCATTCAAGTTTCAAGCAATTAAAGACAGTCCAGAAAATGAATTAATTGCACTCAGATACAAACTTATTCTATTAGACTTAAACTGTTATACTCTTATTGGGGAGGTTTTTTAGGTTTCATTTATGCTGGTAAAAAGCAAACAACAACAAAAAAAGAGAGACAGAGGGTGACTAAACTCTTTCCAGCTCTCAGATTCTGCTCTTGGCGTGGTATCTGGGATTACCTCTCATGACTTAATCTCAGTATTTTTCTGTTGCTGCGTTGTTTATACATGCTTGGAGAGTCTCCACATCTTCTTCACCCAGATTTTGCATTGGCTCCTCACAACAGAATCCTACAATCACTTGAATTTAGATGTTTTTCCTTACTAATTTATGGCACTATAATCAGTAGTATTTGGAATGTCATTTTAAATTTCATGAAAGCAATTACAAACAAAATTCAGAATTTGTTTTTATGGAATAAAAAACATAAGTGTCTTAACACTACCGGCCCAGGGTATGACAGCAATGTGCCAAATTACTTAACAATTAACTTTTCACTCCAGAGATTGAAGATTTTTGTGTCGAAATTCAACATGTCAATGCATGTATTCCAGGGCCAGAAAGCTTGAGGTCTTCTATCTCTTCAGGCTCAACCTGATTTGAAGGCAGGGGAGCATGCTAGGATTCACCCTAGAATGTACAGCAAACTCTGGCTTCATTTTTATTGCTGTAGCTCTAGTTCTTACACTCAGCATCGCACAGGATAAGCCATCACCGAACGAATTTGACAGGGCCCTTTAAGTTTAGAAAGGACCCTTTTTTCCTTTTTTTTTTTTTTTTCTTTAAGATGTCACAGTATATGCTAAGAGAGAAAGTCTTCACATTTGCCAAGAGCATTGGGCATAGTCTGGTGACAATAGATAACTTTTTATACGCAGCTTCAAAGCATAGTCCAGGCATTGCTTTCTCCAGCAATGAGCATCTGCATCGTTTTGGGGGAAGAGTTACAGAGTAAAGAAACAGGTATCTGTGGTCTGCAGCTACAGGCATAAAGTTCTGGCTGGAGATTGCAGTAATCTGCAGATAAGCATTCAAGGCATCAGCTAGCTTTTAGGATGTGACCTATCTGTGGATCAGAGAGATCTAGGAGGTCTGTTTTAGGATGACATTTGGTTCCCAATTAGTTCCCAAATAGTAGGACTTTTGTCCTACTTTCCCGGGATTTTTGTGCTAGAATTCAAGTGATCTTTGGCCTATGACAGCAAGAAAAAAGTAGAAAGGAGTAAAAGCAAGGGGAAAGACAGACATACCTAACCTCAGAGCTCAACCAAGGGGCCTCAAGCGTCTGAATTAAGGGATGGCTCAAGGACTGTAGTAGGATGCAGGCAAAGCCTGCAGAGTTCAAGCTATGAAGTTTTCATAGTCAGAGTTCAAAACGCTCTTTCCGCTCTTCCCACATAGCTTTCATTCACCAGATAGCACACTATCTCCCTGAGCCTACAAACAACGTGCAAGCAGGCAGCAGCTAAATCCACTCCATCGGTATGGTTCTGGGCACTACCCAGTAAGAACTGGCACGTCCCCTTTGGCTCCCGCTGCTCTAACGGTTTTGGGGTTTGAGGAATTTGACCGTGAAGGGGAGCGAGCCAGTGAAAAGAGCCAAGGCGACGACTGAAGGTCAGGGGAGATGCCCACGAGAAAAGAGGCGGACAAGGCACAACGAACGGCGGGCACGGCGGCAGCCCGCGGACAGGACCGTCGTTCCGGTCCTTCTTGTGCTCAAGTTCTGCCCCAGGCGCGGAGGCCGCAG
>NW_009260435.1:10683373-10691543 GCF_000687185.1 Egretta garzetta | reverse complement strand
GGCCCCGGGGTCCGCGCTGCCCCCGCCAGCCGGCTGCCCGGGGAGGGGAGAGCGCTGCCCTGGAGAGTTGCGTTCGACCATGACGTGACAGCCGGTTAAAGTAGCAGTGTTGGCGTGAGACTGATGCATTGTGCTTTATATCCAGAGGCTGCAAAGTTTTTGGGGTTTGGTTGGGGTTATTTTGCTGTCGTTCCAGGACCGCAGCGGTTAGCCCGTGTGCAGACGGGGAGACTCCCCCTCAGAGGCTGGCATGCAGGGCCCTCGGGCCGCTGCACTCTTGTTTTCAAGTCCTGACTTGTCACCGAAAAACCATAAAAATGCTGCTGTCTAACTGCTGCAGCCCACATAGTTCTTAGATGAGACAGAAGAAAAAAAAATAATCTCCTGCCATTTCCAAATCTCCACATTCCTGTGTCCTACACAAAACAAACCATCGCTGATGTGCTGTAATCAAAGGCTGTCCTGCACAAACAGTAAATGGGGACAATAAACTTGTATGAAGTCCAGCATATGGAGAGGTAGGTTTGCTCCACCAGCACAGCACGCGTCCCAGTGCAGGTCCGCAGAGAGCTGTGATCGGCTCAAAGCCACCCTCCTTCCCCATGCACATCTCTGGGTGGCTAACTCTTCTTCAGCCAGTGGTGGTGTCACCCTGCCAGCAGCAGAGCTGCAGTGGTATCACACACACGGCTGGCACCTGACAGACGCCGGGCAAGCACCGATGCAAAGGTGCAGAAGGGACCACTTTGACCTCCAGCTTTCCCAGGGTGGAAGTCACAGGCGCCTTCTCTGAAGCCATTTAACTGGCACCAGACACAAAGTAAGCGCAATTAGAATTATGTCTGAAATTGTCCTAGTGATCATAATAAATCCAAATAGAAAGTTACTGTGTTATATTACAGATCTTTGAGATAAGTCTTTCACCATGATCTGTCCACTTTAGATGTACCCTACATCCCAGCTAGCACCTCCCTCCACCCCCAAAATTAAAGGTTTCAACACCAAGCAATATTTTAACTACAGCAGGAAAAAAATGCCAGATATTTTGTGAAATATTTTAACTTTCCTATTAATACAGCAATGATGAACAATGGTAGGAAGTCGTAAGACAAATAGGTGTTATCTTGTCTAGTCTCCCAGCAGGACAGGATTTTACAGCACAGTCTTAAATCCAACTCAGTTTTAAATATTAGCAGTATTTACTCTTGATATCTTGCTTTGTATTTTCTTACTTGGGATCTAGAGAATGAAATAAGACCAGCAACAGGTCACAGAGCTCCTTATATTCCTAAAGCTTCATTAGGCAGAGCTTACTAACAAAGACCACCAACAGCTATACTTTTTCAACCAAATTTTCAAAGCAGTGCATGAAGCGCAAGCTATAAACATTACATCTATGTACAAATTAATGTCATATAGCTCCTGCCAACAAATTACTCCTGTTCTGAATAGGATTTTCTTTTAAATAAATTAAAAATAACTAAGCTTAGAGATTGCCATAAGTGCTTTTTATGTCATTGCTTGCTAGCTGCCAAGAATTGATGTTCATCAGTCCCCTCTCTTCTTTTCTATTCCTTCTTTGTACTAAGAGAAGAAAAATCTGGTATTTTGACCATACATGGCAGATGCCTATGCAGTAGAATAAAACTGGAATAGAGTGAGAACTTGGTGTTTTTGTCTTAACCACTTGCAATCATTTTCTCTGCACTAAAGAATTACTTGTGGTTTGTATCCCCCATCCCCTTCTGAAAAAAATACATTTTTGCTAGATTTCTTTTGGCTTTTTTCTGTACTCTGCCATATGTACAGCGCAGTATCTCTCTGTACGTGGGTGTTCAGTCGTCAGGCTGTCAGTCACTGTGGCAGGCACAGAAGCTGAGGGGTTATGGTGTGGGATTCAGTTGCCACCTTGCTCAGGGAGGTGCTGCACCCCGCAGACCCCCACACCCAGGGCATTCTGCCTGTGGTTCATAGGGCAAGCGGAGTGCCTCGGGGAGCTAATTGGGATGAAGCCCTAGTAATGGCTCTATTTTGGCCATTGATTTTAGAACAATTAGGATTTTGTACTGAAAGTGACACCAACTTGAACATTTAGCTTATTCTCCATTAGCAGTCTTCACATTTCCAAGTTTCTAAGCAATGACTTCAGCTTACATAGTTAAAACTCCTTGTAGCCATTGCCCACTTGTTAGGCTGTCCAATTGTTCAAGCCCAGCTTGATACAGTTTGCTTTATGGCTAGGGCTCCATGATGCTAATGCACTACAGATGTTTAAAAACACATCCCCTTTAAGGGTTTGTACTAATTGTGCAATACTCATTCAGCCTTTTGCTCTGTCCCAGCAGAACAGCACCCCTGCCATTCCTGGAACTCATAGGGGTGTGCACAGGACAGGAGGCCACCTGGTACGCCCCCACCATCTGCCACACACGCTTGGCTTCCAAGAACCAGCTGGAGTCTTACTCCGAGATCCCAGCAGCCTCATTTCCTTTAATAGCCCACTTAAAAGCTGAGTCTCCAAGGAGGCAGAAATATTTTTTCTGTATTTATTCTGAACGTGTTGCCACGATAGCATCTTCATATTTCTTTGGTGCAAACAAAAAGCTCCTTATGTGCAGTAGTGTAAGATGTTAGCTGTGCTTTAAAACAAACAAACCACAAAAAGCACCACACCTCTGCACACAAGAACATCCAGCTCCACAGCCTTGGCTTCTACAAGTCTCCTCACACCCATCCATTACTGCTTCGCATCCGAGTTGTCTATACAGTCAAAAAGGGTTGTTTTGGGGTTTGTTTTGGTTTTTTCCCCAGAAAAAAAGTTACTCATGAGACAGACCTATATTAAGAGGATTAAACAGGTCTTCATGATTCTGAAAAATTCTATCTTGTAATGCAAAAGAAAAAAGTTACACGCTTACTGGCATGACCCTTGGTGAAACTTCTTGAGTTTTACTGTACATGCAGCTAGCCACATTTCTTTTCTTGTCCTATAGATAAGCTTTTGAGAACTGAACAGGTTACCTTAAAATAGAACATTGTTCTCATTTTTTAGTGTCCACCTATTGAGAGGTTGGGTTTTTTTTTTTTTAAAGAGAGCTCTTCACTAGAGCAATGGACTACTTTTTCCCAGCTCTTTCATAGGCAGCCTACTACATGAAAGTACAATCCTCTGTGCCATCTTGCAGAGTAACATTTCACAAAAATCCAGGTCATCACCAACAGCAATGATTTTGCAGTAGATTTGGAGATTCTGTGTGTAAGAGAAAGGCAGCAGCGGCAGACCTTCATTTGGCGTGCCTCGTCCTAGGTTCCCTGGCTTAAACAGGCAGGAATTTGGCCATATAGCTTTTATGCAATATTGATTTAAACCTTTCTACAAGCTACTAAATCAGAACATTGATTTCTATGTTTATTTTGATAGAACTATTATGTTACATTATTAACATATGATAATTAGAGGCTGATTTGCCTGTATGGTCTTTGAAACAATACAGCTTATTTTTTATGAAGTTTAAGATCCTGGAAAATAAACCGTTGCTGGTCCGTTCTCTGGCTTTCCTTCCACTGAAGTCAGAAGACATTTGGCCTAGGAAAGAGAGCAGCTTGCACTCCAAGTAGAGCTCTAAACTGGTGGCAGCTTTTTTTTTTTTTTGAAACATTAACGCTGTGGAACCTGCAACTTTGTATGATGCCAGGGATAACAAAATGAAGACAACCATTATCACCAGGCTTGCATCCATAAAGGCAGTGGGAGTCTTGTTAGTCTTCAATGGGGCCAAGATCTTGCTCTGCAAGTCCTGGCACAAAAATATTAACACATTTTAAATTATTTGATAAGTTATCTGAACTCTGCCCTGGACAATAAATATATACTTAGTAAAAAAAACCCAACAGGTTTAAACATTATTTACTGTTGTAAAACAGCCCCAGCAGACATGAATGTTTTTGCTGGAGCTGTAATATTGTTTGATTTGCAATGCTTAGCAAATAATTTTTTCTGCAAATTATTTATTATGCTATGTGAACTGCCTGTGCTTTTGTGATGTTAATCTACATATACATTTTAATCAGTTTTACAGAGTTAAATGACATTCAAGAGCTAATAAATTCTTGTAAATATAAAGTCAATTACAAAGTGTACTGTAAGATATTTAGCACGATTATTTGAGGCATCAGTAACACGCTTATGTGCTATAAAGTGCAGGTAGGCATTTTATAACTTTTTGCAGTATCACACTGGTCATTTGAACAACATTTATCACAACAAAAGGTATATTTTGCCCCAGGGAATACTCGTGTGTTTGTTCAAAGAGGGTTTTGATTTAACAAAGCCTTGTTTTGATTCTACATAAGGAGATCCAAGTCAGATATGCAATAATATGTATTGGACATTATCTACCACTTTTACTGTCTTGTTGATAGTCATGTTGTAGGTATGGAAGCTAGGAAAAAAAGAAAACCAAAAAACTGTTTTGAGTGGAAGGTGCAGACTCTACTGGATGCTTCCGTAATGAAGTGCTTTCTAGCACCTGCCTAATAAAGGGCTCTCCCTTCCCTTCTGCTGGAAAACAAAGGAAAAACAAAGCTAGTTGAAAAAAAGCTGGACAGACAACAGACGTGAACTAGCATGTCATGGGAACCCATGCTCCAAACTCTTTCAAGGCTTTTTTGATCACACTGCAAGCCGAGGCAAGCATGTGTCCAACTTTCTCTGCCAAGACAGAGCAGGCAAGAGACACTTCAGGGTGAGCAGGCAGCAACTGCCTGTAAGAGCAGCAGCTGGGCAGGCATGTGAGCAAAGAGCCTGCTTGGGTCAGAATTTTTTTTTTTTTTTCCATCTCTACTGTTCCCTCCAGGAAACACCTGGGCTGCTGATTTATATTCAGACCCCTCTTTAGCACACTGACTGTCAGATTGGGAGCCTTGTCCAACTAAAAAAAGTAGAAACTTTGAAAGGCAAAAAATCTAATTATGCTGTGATGATAATTAAGACTGTAAATAATCCTACTTTTGTCAAATTGAACAAGCAGAATAGACAGCTTAGTTGAACAGGTCAACTTGATTTGACAAAGCAGAAGCCTGAACAAGTGGAAATACGAGCTTCATGAAGGATTGGATTGAAGCCCAAGCTCACTTGCTTGTGGAATAGCAACATCTGTGGATAAGACTGCTAAGCAGCAATAGCTGATAATGTATGAGGTAACAACTCTTTTCAGTAGCTTTGATAGTTTCTTCCTATTTTTGAGAGGATGGCATATGAAAACATATGGTCTTAGAAGGACTTGTCATCACAGGTGAAGCAGAATCTAACTCCCAGGTAGGGATAGCAGGCACATGAAGGATGTTTTGTTATCTTAGCACATAAATGTTATATTCTTGATCAGAACTACTCACTTTCAGAACAAGGTACAACTGTGCCACCCAGACACACAAATAGCAGGCAGAGGCCAGCCACAACTTTGCCAGGTCAGAGTCAGCCTGTTTCTCAGGCAGGGAGACCGATTTTTACACTTAGGTGAACAACTGTTGTAAGGGGCTCTCTATAGCCACAAACTGAGCCGTTCCCACCTGAAATTATGATGCTGCTAGCAGTCAGTGAACAGAAAGCTTCTGCTTTTTCTAACGTGTAGATAATGGACAAGCCTTGGTGCAGGGATTTACAATGCCAGATGAAGTTCCTAGATAGGAACATGAAGCAATATCCTGCCACACAGCACTCATTGACCATTCCTGTCTGCCTTGCCAAAAGCCTGGGATGAGAGTGGGTTCCATTTGATGTGGTATTTTGGCAATAGCTGATGACCTGTACAAGGCAATAAGTACATCTCCTCAAAAACCTCACACTTCCTGCTTGAAGAAATAAATCTTTTCTCCTTTCTTCTCATCTACACCAAAGACTAAGAAATCATGGTAGGTCACCCGATTCAGTTGGTAATGGAAGAACAAAGCTATAAACCCCAGGTAAAAAGGAAAACAGTAGGCCAGATAGACAAGAGAGTTGTGGAAGACCTGGCCTGCCTGAGAAGCCTTTGGTATTTGCACTTTACCCACAATATCAGCTATGGGGTGACAGGCCCTCAGGTCCCAGGGAAGTAGAAGAACCCCGTAACTTTCTAAGAGTGCTCACTATCTTTTCTAGTAAATTAAGCAGGTCACCGCTGTGGGCCCAAGCAGTGGTACAAAATCCTCTGAAATGTTTATCTATTAATATACTTCCTGGCACTGTTTCAGCCAATGCCAGATAGCCACCCACAAAATGTCCTGGCATGAGACGGAGGAGAACAGTGGCCAGTATGAATTAAACAACATTTGGAGTGTGGGAAAGAATTCAGCTTGCAACCAGATGGCAGTACGATGCATGCACAACAGGTTCTGTCCCAGTGTATTTACAGACATAGACCCCGTGGTCAGAGCAGGGTGCAGAGGTTCTTCACTATTACCATGACTCCCAGGGCACTGCTCACAGCCATCCAGGCTGTTGGACTGCTTATCGACCTCTCTCAGGGCAGCTGCCTTGGGTCAAGACCTGGGTTTGGAGCCTTACCCAATTAAAAGCATGTTATTTGCTGTTTGTCTGCAGAATTCTCTCTGCCAGTTAGATTATGAGATGGCATCTTACAGGCTGACAGGTCCAGCTGGAGGAGACTCATGGGAAGCTAAGACTAACTTACTGCAATAATTATGACTTTATACCCAAACCAAACTTCTTGAGAAGCCAAGCTGAGCTCAGACACTGGCTGGTAGCCAGTGACTTTTCTGCTCTTTAAAGGCAGCCATCTTTAATGAAAGAGGCTGAGAAAGAGCAGAAGTCACTGTGCTGTCCTTTCCAGTGGTCACTAATCCCTCCTTGGAAGACATTCTGGTTTAAATCAAGTTTTATCAGTTGGTTCTGTCTAGCCTTCCTACAGAGGAACAGTCCTTCCGTAGAGATACAGGTTTTGGCTAACATCTGTTGATGTAACAACAGAAAATAGAGGAGGAAGATTGTTTCGTATCATAGATGGAAACAAACACTTCACCATGAAGACATTCCCTTTGGTCTTCTTACCAGTGCTAGTTTAATATGAAACGTAACCTTCTGAAACACAGAGTAAAAATTAGCAGAATACCACACTACCACCAATGAGCATCTCACTTCTGGCATTAACTTTGTTTATCCAAGCAGCTTGTGATACAGGAAAAACTAAATTTTCTCTCTCTTTGAAGAGAAGTATTAACACTACTAGTGCGTTACTGTTTCCTTTCCAAGTAGTTTTCCGTTTACTTTTAGAGCACATAGTTTACACGGGCAAATCACTGACAGATGCAGATCAAACAAACACAAGTTTCTTGGACTTTTCAAAGTGAGGGGTTTGAGGTTTTGTTTTTTAATTAAGATAACAATCTTTCAGATGATTTTCCAGTGAAACCTCTGTGCCATAGTGTTATGCCAGGTGAATGCCTGTGGATTTCGTTTACTTGCATTTATTTTTAACTTTGTGTATTTGTGCATTGTTTCCCCTTCACTCCCAGAAGTCAGAGGGAAGTAGGTTAAAGATATCAAGAGCGACCTTCATGTTCACTTCAAAGCAAGTTATAGTTGGTGTCTCACTATTTTGATACTCATCACTATTTTCATACATTATTTTATTAATGATCTCCACTGTTAGGAGAAGTGTTTAGTAGCCGATGCAAAAATAATCAGTACAGTCATTATGATGCACAGCTACTAGATTTCTTAGAAAATTATAAAGAATCAGTGAAGAAAAATGTTGACTTGGATTACAGATTTAGGAACGAGATAAAAATATCAAGCCTATATGTAAATGTATATGTAAAGTATACGTAAAGACCACTTCCACAAACTTTGCAGAGTGCCAGCATGTCCCATTCTTACCAACTTGAACTAACTGGTGCCCTTTAAACATACCAGGCTCTATATAACTAAAAGATTCAGTGATTAAACCTCATCTCTATCAGAAAGCAGCTTCTATCATATAAATGTAGCCTGACCTCAGCTATGAGGTCTCTCTGGCTTCTCTCTTACCTGTACGGGTTTTTAAGAGTCTGTTTCCATATCAGTTCTTAAAGTCTGGTATCAGATGTCATTCTGCATAAGAATGACCTAACACTTTGCATCATTGGGGAAGATACGGCTGAGATTTCACCCTTGCCTGCACCCCTGTCCCAT
>NW_009260435.1:10668058-10682126 GCF_000687185.1 Egretta garzetta | reverse complement strand
CCCCCCCACAAAGTACACAAAACCAACAACAAAAACAACCCAAAAAACCCAGACCAGTATACTCATCCAAAACAGTCACCACTGGCATTTCTCCACAAAGCACTTCCCCTTACAGAAATTGTACAGAATTGACGGAAAGCCAAGAACAAGTCATCTTAAGGACAGATGAATGCCAGTGTTCTCCATAATTCCATGATTCAACTTTAAAATTTGGATTAAATCAGATGCCTGAGGGTTTAGAGCAATCCCAATACTTGGTTGTTAATCAGCTGGTATCCATTTATCGTCCAGACCACAATACCTCCAGTAGTTTTGAGGCTGATTTCAGAACTGTGAACTAGGGTTCTTTTTAACTAATTGGTATCATTCAATTCAACAAGGTCAAGACAAAGTTGTGCTGATTTTACTCAGTACTGGGTGTTTAAGAGCTTAATTATGAAGAGCCAGAAAATAGCCACTTTCAGTGTTATGTTGCTACATGCAACAGCTTGCGCCGGTAAAAATGGATGTTTTGACTACATCGAGGTCAGTGAGTGGAACTGCGCAGTGGGAGGACATGCGGAAATGCCTCATGCTTTAAAAAAAAAAAAAAAGCCCAGCACATGCAGCATGCTGTGGCATGCAGAAGGCAAGGAAGGTCAGAAGCCCCTTTGCACCCTCCCTTTGACTGCCACATGCTACCAAGAGGCTGTCCCTCACAGGAATGCAGATACCAAGACTTTGGCTATTTTCTCCATCTTCTAGCCTCTAGAATCTTCTTCAATTCTTTCTCTTTCTGCCCATCCTCACCTTTTACACTAATAATTTCTTTGTGTTCCTCCTCCAGATACGCACATCTTCCTAGCACATAACTGATCTCGTTTCCCCTGTGCCCCAGCCAATACACTATTCTTTTGCAAGCCTCAGTTCTTCCAGTGTTGATCTGATTCTTCTTCCTTAACTCCTTTCTTCTCACATATTCTTGGGTTTATGATTTCTGCCACTGTGAAAGGGAGTAAATGCTGCCAGTTCATATTTCATGAAAGGGAAAACTGATGGGAGTAAGATACTGTCTTGTCTTTGTAATTACAGGTATTAGAAACAGATTGGCCTTGCCAGAGGAACTAACCTGCCTCCTCTGGCAAACAAACAATACAGACAGTGGGCTTGCAAACAAGATGGGTGTTATCTTGATCAGTAAAGCACGTTGATAACAGGAAAGTTAATTTGATTTTGAAATACTGAAACAGGTAGATGCAATATTTGCCATAAAGCGAGAACATAATAGCATCTCCACAGATAACAAGAGCCTCCCTGTCATTTACAAAGTGCATTCCTGAACAAACACCAACTTGGAGAAACAGTATATCCTCACCCCCATAAGATCAAATCATTGGGCTTGAATAGCAGGTCCAGGGAGAATTACATTTCTCTCCAGACACAGCAGCCTGTGTCAGCCACTGATCAAATGAGGTCAGAGGAGGCAACTGCTTTCTAGTGACAGAGCTTAATTACAAGGAATAAAGGAATATGGAGCCTAGCCCTTTATGCAGAGTACTGTGATGAACCATGGCAAGCAGATCTCCCCCACCCAACTTTACCATTATATTTCCTTAAAAGTTCTATTAATTTTTAATCGAAAGATACTGTAAGAGGATTCACAGAGGGTGCCTCTAGAAAGCAAGCAGAAGCTTTTAACAGCTGTGAAGAGGCAGTAAAGATGGGAGATGCTTCTAGAAACTAAACGTTTTCACTTCGGACAAGAATGCCTCTTTCAGCGTTCTTCTGCCAGCGAGACAAGGATGAGAGCACAGAAATACACCGAGGCAGGCTTTAGGGAAAGGACTTGAAGCAGGGGGATTGCCAAGATGGTGCAGGTTCACCAGAACACCAACAGAGCACCTGCGTCCACCTTTCCACTTCACCATTGACCTGGCTGAGCTGAATCAAACTCAAATAGGAGAAGAGTCTGCCCTTTGCAGGGCCAGCAGCTACCCCGACACCTAGGTTTCATCTTCCATTGCCAGGGCAGCTAGAAACAGGGTCCCCATTTCCCCCACAGCATCTTTCTGGATCTCTAACCCTAAATGCCAGACCCACCTCATCTGTCCTCAGTCAACAACATCTTGTGTGCTATCTACCAGAACACAAGAGGACACACGGACCTGCCCAGCAGACAGGGAGACAGACAGGGAATGCACAGCTCTGCCCTGGTGCAGCCTTTCCCCCTTCGTGTGGTGCAGCACAGCAGGAGCAATGCACTCACATTATGTGATTTTGCAGCCAAGATACCTGTGCAGCTTTCAACTTCCCAAGAGCAATGTCCACACTTGCCCATCCGTGTACAGAAGATGAGTAACAGTTGCTCTTGCAGTGCTTAGAGCTCTGCGTATTTACCTTTTAGAACTTCTTTAGGAAAATACTGTCTTAGCAACAGCTGAGCAGGATTAACACAGAGACAAGTGATGTGTAGGAAGAGAATTTAGGGTGATGGTGGGGGGAACCATTATTCAATGTTTTCCATACTTTCATAGAACAGAATTTCATTTCCTTGAAGCTAATGCAGTCAATGACAAGGAGGTAAAGGTGCATGTGAAATACCTCTGTCTGTACGCTGAAATAAAGTATGACTAGACATACCAAATAACCAATGCAGGCAACCACAGCCCATGAGAGTTTTTTTGATTATATACTTGTTACTGAAACAGCTTTTCTATATTTGTAGAGTTCCTTTTTCTTCACTGCCGCATTTGATGGAAATTCAGATAGCATGTGTGCCGTTATGTTAAACAACTAGTTCTGGAATACTTTGTTTCTTCCCTCACTTTTACAGGCATTAAAGCAGTAATTATGCTTCTTAATAGGGATTTAATTTAGGGACAGTTGATGCCTATGCTTAGTCACTTCATCAATGACTGAAATACAAATTCTATCTGCCCTACAGATTGTATGTTATTAAAGAGATTGAAAACAAATCTTTAAATAAGTACTTTGCTTGCTCTTAAAGCAATGTGGCTTCTTTACCATGATAAAGTGATAAAAATACACATGACATCATAAAGCTCATAAAACACAGCAATTTTTTGCTAAAAGTTTTACAGCTATCTACTTGAATTCATTTGGTTTCAAACTTGCATTAGCCTAACATTTTTTAGAGCTGAAAAATTTTTTATACAAACAGCATATGATTGAATATAACAGAGGTTTTTTATACATATGCAAAGTGGACAAAAGTAATTTTCCTTAAGTAAGGAAACTCTATATATAGAAGAAAAGCTAAATACTTTCAAGTCATAGGCTTCAGTAGGTTTTTTGACATCATCCCTAGAGAGACAGAAATGGAACAAACAACATAAAAGCAGCTTCCTTCATGAGAATATACAGAACATCAGAAACAGCTTAGTAAGTAAAAAGAACAGCATTCTGCAGAATGGAAGTCATTATCCTGTTGGTTCACATTTTTCACTCTAGTAATGATCATGCCCTGTTATCGTGAATTGGAGATGCAGACACATCAGTAGGTAATATTTTAAAGCTAAGGTTTAAAAGTTTTTAACTAAGTCATGGAGGGTGTAGGCTCCTCCGCAACTCTTGGCTAGCGTACCGCATTTGGTACAATGCGGAATAACAGCTCTGGGAAAGAAAATGTTACAGGGATTTTTGTATCATCAAAATTGCAGACTATTGTTGGGGATCAATCCATCTCTGCCTCCCCACAGCTGCCCCGGGGAGCACCATGCCTGGGAAGCTGCCTCCCTAGGGAGAGCTGCGCACAATGCTGCGGCGCTGGAGAAAAATCTGCATCTTGACCTTTTGCAACTCTTCCTCAGGCCTTGAGGGTAGCACACCTGGATTGTGCCAGGAGTTGGAGTAGGTCCTCCTGGTGGGGTTTTTCTGGTTGTTTTTAGCAGATCCACAAAAAAAGCAACCCCACCCAATGTTTATATAAGCAGACACGCATAAAGTTGAGACCCAGTGAAAGTAACTTTCAATACCATAGATACACACACACCTGTCACGATAGTAAGGGGGAAACAGGCTAGCTTGCCTAAAACAAGCAATTTACAGTGAAATAGCAAATAAAAGTTAATCTCACGGCAGTACTACCTGAACCAGTGAAAGCAGGGTGACTGATTCTGCAATAGCAGAGTTGCCCATGTCGAGCAGACATCGCAGAGGCGATGTCAGATGGCTGCAGTTGAAGGGTGGAGGGAAGATACTCCTAGGATATGCCCAGATATGTCAGATTTCAACAGATGGAATACTGATTTGGGCTTTATGGAATTCAGAGCTGTTCTAACAGGGTACACAGGGACGGACACGTGCAAGTAACAGAAAATGGCAGTATTTAAGAAGCTTCACCATGTTTTCATGTGCTCACTTAGAAAAAGATGGAAAGAAAATATCTGATTAAGGTTTTCCAGGGTGTTTTTCTTCTCTTTTTTGTTTTTTCATTATTAAAAAAAGTGGCAGGATTCCTTTCTTCATGTAACATCCCAGTAGGTGTTTGTACTAGTAATACTGTATTCATATTAAGCCTGAACTTCCATATTAACAATTTGTCCACCACTTTAATACATTGTAAAGAGGTATCTGTCATTTGTATATCTTAACAGAAATCCAAATGGCGAAGTTTGTTTTAAGTAACACCTTCCCGAATTTCAAAGCAAATAGGATTTGAAATTTAAGGACACTGTAAAAGACATCGGTCTAAATTCTTTGTGCAACTTCCCATATGATATCCTTTCAAAATGTGATGGATGAAGTACTGGACTGACAGCAGGGTCTTAATCACAGCCTTAAGCAACTATTTCAGTTGTGTCTATTTCTCCTCCCCACTCCTGGTCTGCTTTGTCTGCTTACCTTTACTATTTTTAGGTCAGAATTTTTTTTATGAGTTTGTGCAGAAAAAACCCCAAGATGTTCTATTAAAAGCTAATAAATACCAATATCAACGCAGTGCATGGTCAGTGCAGGCACTTTTATATGTATATTATGAGAGAACTTCCATCCCTGAGAAAGAAGCTGCACCTCTGCAGTTAACACATCATCTTAAATATGAAAGGCACATATGCATTCAGTATGGACTTTCAGAAGCCTTTCATTAAAGGCTGCAGTTTGAGAACTAATTTATCTTAATGCCCTTGACTTTTTGTCATATTAAACAGATTACTGCAATTATTTTTTTCCAATAAGCAGTGCTACTACATATAAATCAATAAAGGAATGTTACAAATAGAAGTAGAAAATTCATGATTTTTAGCAATTCAGCTAAAGAGAACACACTCCTGTTTCCCCCCCCATATCTTTCCATTTGCTTCCGATTCCAACTGGCACTCTCTGGCAGTGAAAGCAATGTTTGGAATAAAAACAGAACCCACAATTTGAAACTATCGGCTGTTGCTTTGTTTTGCTTTTCCCTTTAATATGTGAGCCTCTTAATGAAATGAGGAAAGTCTTTCACCCAAAGAGAATTTACCAGAACAAGAGAATTTTGGCAGAATTAACGTGCTCCTGACTGCTGACATATTTTCCGATACAAGTCTTTCAAAATACAGGGTGGGATCAAGCACAAAGAGAGATCCTGATCAAGCTATAGGACACAGGCTTTCTTCCATGACTTTGAGACCAGAGTCTCCCTAAGAAACCTACCATAAGCTATAGAGTGAAAAGTATTCCCCACAGCACATAGAGTCACTCCGTTTTCTTCATAACCTGAGTTTCAGTTCTTCCATGTAAAAGTCTGTGTGGACTTCACATATATAACCCATAACCCACCCACACCGTAATCTTCTCAAGTGGTTGATTGCTGCCAAGCTCGCTTGCGTGCGGGCCAAGGAACATGGACATTTTCTGATCCTGTCTGTTAAGACTTTTCTGCAGGAAGCTGGCTTTCTAGGGTGTGAATTTGTGCTTTAAAACCATCTGCCCTCTGTTGCTTCATCTCAGGCAATCCCTTAACAGAAGGAATAATAAATCCTGTTCTAAGGTGACAAGATCTACTAACCTGGCACTAAACCTCCAATTCTAGAAAACCAGATGAAACCTGGCCTGAAATAGAACAAACTCCAAGATCAGGTCCATCAGAGGCATAGCCTTTCATTAATAGAACTGGGAGTAATCTTGCCCATAGAAATGCAGGTTGAAGGTTTTCTAGTAAACTGCTGTAGTGCATAGTGTTACTTTTCTTTTGTCACTTCTCAAAATGAGTTTATTTAATCTAGAAATGAGATCACTACAGGACAATATTTTTCCCATACACAGATACTGGAAGTTTGTTAAAGTTAGTTAATGCACACAGGGATCAAGGTCTGCTGGAGACAGAACAAGAATCACTCAGCATATTTGCAGCCAAGGAGATTTAGTCTGACATTAGGAAAAATCTTTCTAACTCTAAATGTTGCAAGCCCTGCATTAAGCCACAAAGGGATGTTGGTCTTTAAGAACAGATTAGACAAGTATCTCTTCTAGCCTGCTAGTCTTATCTCAGAGAAAGGAGTGGATTAGATTACTGATAAAAAGTTTGTTCCTTCAACCTCACATTCCTATGACACTGAAACAATACACAGCAAATCAAAGCTTAGTTCGGTGATGTAAGCCACTATTTTCTACACCAAACCAAATTGTTACCCTAACTTTGCTTTCCACGTGAGCAGACAGAATAACTTTTTGCCAAAAATCTGTTCTTAATGCCATCTCATTTTCAACACTGATTGTCTTTTAGATACAAGCTCCAATCTTTCTGGAGAGTGTCATTACCTCAGCTAATAGCCATGTAGATTGCCTAGGTAGCACACCGAGCCTAACATGAGCCAAACAACCCTCACTGGCTGCAGCCTTAGAGCTTTGAGCCTTGTTCATCACTCAGTTCCCTAATCACCAAGTTGCAGGTGATTTTACACAAACACTGATTTCCAAACTGTAAGTGCAGACAGCTCATCGCAGAAGCTCGTAAAGACACAGCTGAAAAAAATTAAAGAAAACCACTTGATTATTCTTATCTCTCCTTCCCTACAGCAAGCTGAAAAATCACAGGTTGTGTTAAACCACAAGATCAGGGTGCACACCACTTGTGTGCATCTTGTGCTATCAGATCACATTCACAATCAATTCTCATCCCCCTGGATTCAATTCAGCTTAATCCCTCCCAGCACCGCCTCAGGTGTTACTGATCCTTAATTGCTACAGCAGGCACTGCCCTATAGGCTGCAGACTGCCCTCGCCTCTCAGGAAGCTAATGTTCCTCCAGAAGCCAGGTGCAGCCACCTTCTGTGCCAGCTGGCTTTGAAAGCAGAAAAAGGCAGTCTAAGTCATCAGCAAACTATACCTGGAGATCTGTCAATAATATCTTGTATCCTAGCTGCTAGCCATTATTGACACCCGATGACAAACTTCCCCGCCTTAAGTAATACTAAAATATAACTATCTCCTGTAGGCAAGTTGCATCTACAACTATCTAATGCCCACTAGAAGCGCTCTGTGGGTGTAAATTACACCTGGAAAAGAGGAAGGTGGATTTCTGCTCAGTTAGAAATACACCATCTACTCCCAGCCTACAGCCTGATGACGTGTTGTTTTACAGCCCAAGAGTGCAGTGAGGACAGGAGGCAAATTAATACCAAGCGCAGTTGCTGAGGAGCTGATACACTTTCTGGCAAACTTGACAATGTAACTTTATACATTGAACATCTGGGGGTTTTATTTTAATCTTGTTATAACAAAGCCATATATAGCCAGGGTGGGGGGAAGGAAGTTTTACCAAAGTAGAACTGTTCCTGAAGTGACCTAAGATAGACTAAACAGACCATCTATCTTAGGAATCTGATTTTTAAACCGGGGGGGGGCGAGGGGGAGGGAGAGCAGGGGAAGAGGGAAGGAATGTTAGAACCTATGAATTATAGTTAGCCTTACTCCTTTCTTCGTAGTGCTATAACTTCCCCCTGGAAAAATCTAAGCAGACTGGAGGAGAGGGGAGGGGAAAAAAAAAAAAAAAAAATGTTTTTTTTTCCCACTTAAAAGAAGGGGTGTCAGACCATCTATCTTAGGAATCTGATTTTTAAACCGGGGGGGGGCGAGGGGGAGGGAGAGCAGGGGAAGAGGGAAGGAATGTTAGAACCTATGAATTATAGTTAGCCTTACTCCTTTCTTCGTAGTGCTATAACTTCCCCCTGGAAAAATCTAAGCAGACTGGAGGAGAGGGGAGGGGAAAAAAAAAAAAAATGATTTTTTTTTCCACTTACAAGAATGGGTTGCATCTTAACAGATGGAGTATTCCAGAGTCCTGTTGTGAATTCCAGCCTCATCCTGACCCATAAAGGAAAGACTTAAGACATTTCAGCCTTCCTTCCACAGGCTCTGGTTTCCATGCAAAGTAAGGAGGGGCAAGATGCCTTCCAGGTGGTCACTCAACTGAACACTGCAAAGACCAGGTCTTGACCTGGTGAGTCTACAGCCAGGAACACCAAATCCTTCATTCAGTTTTTATGAATTCAAAATACAGCAAGGCTAAGAAAGCAGGCTCTCTTCAGCTCCAGACTACAGAAAGAGAAAAGAGATGCAGGCTGCCTTATGGAGATAGGACTCCAAACCAAGTACAGCCTTGCCTTCCATTTACCTGCAAGCCAGCCTTTAGGAGCAGCAAGTTTGGGACTTGTAAACATGGAAGTTTTCTTAAATGTTAGACAAGGGGAGAGTAATTTTTCTTCTCAAAGAGTGTTCTACAAAGTCACTCTGGGCTATGCAACGAAAGCACATCAGAGCAAAATTACTGAAATACAATGCATGAACAAGACTACTACAGAAAGCAATTGGCATAATGTTCAGCTCTTCTGCTGCCAGAAATAAACTAATCAAGCCTTAATGATAGTCATTTGAATATTAAAGGAGTTAAACATTCTTCTATCTCATAGATTAAAATAAAATACCTCAACAGAAAGCAGTTAAAATAGTAAAATGGTATTCCCAGGGACCATTTGAGCTTAAACTGCAAGAAAACACTCTTTCTGTGAGCACCACTTGAGCATGGAGCACATACTTGCTTATACTGGCTAATCCAAGAGTTTCCTCTTTCAGACTACTAAAGAATATCTCTGCTTTAAAAAAAAAAAAAACAAACAAAAAAATAAACAACACCAGCAGAAAAACACACAACCTAAACAAGCAAAAACTCAAACACTGCCAAACTAACCTTAGTATTAAAGTCACAGAGTAAACAGGAGTCCTTTAAACACACGAGTGGACAGACTGGAAGACACATTACCACACCAGTGCCTTCCTTAGTTCACACAGGACTTTGCAGAATGCCCTGCCAGACACCACTACAAGTTTAGGACTAAAGAATTACAGCTTCAGATTTTTTGTATGTTTAGATTGGCTTCTTTCAGCAAAAAAAAAAAAAAAATCAACAACTTACACAAGCAGCTGGATCCATCCTCAGTTCCATGAGATAATGAAACAAAACTGTAGCGACCACCCAGAGCAACCCTGGCTCCACCTGTGCCTGCTGCCAGAGCAGCACAGGACCACAAGAATCCTATACATGTGCTAGAGCACTGTGAAAAAGCTACCACCTTTTGCAGATATTTTCTATGCAGGCCCCAGCACGCTATTGTAGGCTGCACAGAACAGTCACCAAGTCAGAGCAAGGCTCCTTCCAGCCCAGTACACAACCTCTCACAGCAGCAAACACCCAGACGAAGAAAAACAAAGTACCTTGTGATACCAGCACAAGGATTTCTCACAGCCTCCAACAAGTAACAGCCCCAAGACCTCCCAAGTTAGAAAATGTGCCAACAGCGCCAAGGAGCCACACGCCCACCTTGCAAGCTGTGCATCCTCCATTCCAGCCTTCTGCATCTGTCTTCCTCTCCACACCCCCCTACAGCAGATAACCCACTCTCTTCCTGCCTCCCTTCCTTTTCAAGCACTGGGTGCAGCTGGTTCGTGGAGCCCTTAATTTGCTGATGAGGAGCCCCTTGTGCTACAGGTGAGACAGCAGCAAGGCACTTGGGCCTGGTCTCTCTCTTAGGAAGGTCCTGCTGCAGAAAGGCTGGCAGATAACCCCGCTGCATCCTGGCACCACTGTTATTCCCTCGTTCTGTGCCAGGTGCATTTCCCATGACAGGCTGCAGCACTGTCTTACACCCTGGGGCTGAAGACGTGGGACTTTTGCACCCTGGTAGGGGCTGTGAGCCTCAGGTTAGCCATGAGACTATCAGCACTTGCATAGACCTCCATCTGTTCCAGCTGGGGCTTTTCCAACTCCAGAGGCTGTGAGAATAACCAGTGTTACCATGCGTACCTCCCATGACTGTACATTCTGCATGTCTCGGGTGCAAAGACCAAAATCAGACTACATGGTTAATGCTATTTTGATCCATTAATTCATTTTCATCCTCAATTTGGTACTTTGAAGTCTGCTGTGTGGTTTTCCATTTCAGACATTCTCATGTACAAAAAGCAAAATATAAATAGAATCACAGAGACCAATCTTCCATCCCTTCCAGAGTAAAGATTAAATCTGCAGTATTGACAATGTCATGTGCAAGTAGTAAATGCTAAGCAGGACTCCATAGCAAGACATAAAAAGATCCTGGAAGTATTAAAGGAATTTTATTTGTAATTGGACTTTCAGCTGCCTAACTGTTTTTTAAATTCTATTAATATTTTTGAAAATGAGTGACAGCATTGTCTTGCAGTGTAAAATTGGTTAATGTACGGAAGAAGTATCGTCAGAGTACAGTAAAGCAATTTTAATGCTCAAAATACTTTATTAGCATTATAAGGAAAAGAATAATTACCAATTTTGCTATTAATAAAATAAATTTTGTTTGTTGTTTAACACTGAAGCAAGGCCTAACCTTGCAGGTTTGCTTTGGTAAAAGTCCCGTCAAGTGAGGAGTTAGTGCAAGACATAAGTCATTATGTGGGAAGGAAGCAGGAAAATATTTTTCTAATGAAATTCTACAAGTTTTTTAGAGTAGCTAGCAGGTACTGTCAGCTCTGTGGAAATTAAAGTGTCAAATGCTTAAGTGCCACCTTGGACTGTGAAAATCATACTGCTGGAGCCTGCAAGGAACATAGTACTGAAGTAGGCAAAGGGAAATTTAGAATTAATTTACTATCCCACGAGCAGGTTAGTCTAGGTGGAAGTTCTCAATCTAGAAATGATGTTATTTGGGTCTCTCTTTCACGTCCTTCACCATATCTTTCATGGTTGCTAAGGAACAGGAGCATTACAGTAGAGTAATCATTCCGGCTCCATTCTAAATTGTAGTTAATTAGCCTATGTGTGAAGTGGGATTCCTAGCATGAGAAGAAAGAGATAAAGTTTGTGTTCAAATGCACAAGCCAATACAACCAAAGAAGTGAGGATTCGTTTTAAATCAAAATGCTCAAATGGCAAAAAGCTTTAGAAGGTTTACATTTCCCGGAACATTTTATAATACTTGGGTAGAATAAAAGAATCATGATTAGATGCATCCCAAAATCTGTCCTTTTGCAGACTTTAATGAAAATTCTCAGCTTGAGTGTGAAATCTGATGGGTACAAAGACAAAGATGATGTGATTGGATAAATTAAAAAAATGGAATTTGTTCTCTGACATGGATAGCATATACAGCAGGAAGAGGTTTAACAGCTTAGGAGAAGGTGGGCAGTAAAAGATGCTGCTGGATTTTTTAGAAAATGTGAAGGTAAACTTTTAATATGGAAGTAAAAAAAGAATCTGGTACAAATAATTTGGGAATAGAAATGTTTAGGTTACACAAATATATCTGATTATCCTTGTCTTCTGCATTTCTTATTTACATGAATAAGTTTAAACTTCATGGTCTTGAACAGAAATAAGTCTTGGCTTTGTCAGTTGCCAGGGAATTTCCTAATTCATGCCTTTGTTGTATGTAGCTGTAGTTAAAGGATTTTGTCATTCGATTTCCAAATATGAGTGAAAATTCGGTATTTCATTATGAAAGAATAATGAACGAGTGCCTGCTATTTGAAGCTCAGGACAGATCTGCCATTATCTTTCTAGCAAATTTGTGGTAGCAGTATTAACTTTTTAACTAAGTCAAGTAAGGGATTTTTAAATACCTCAGAAACTGATTGCTGTGAAAGCCTTTTTTATTTTTTTGCTCTGTACAATTTTATATTCATAACTTCTGCTTGGAGAGGAAAAGAAAAAGTTGCTTCAGTGTCTTTACCTTTTTCTTTTCCAAGTAGGGATGTTACAGAAAAACCTTTCTAACACAAATGCAATGGACTTCTCAGGTCTCACTGAGCAGAGACTCTCTGAGGCTATCGAGGTGCTAAGTATTAACGACACTAATAACCAGCTAGATCCCCACTCTGTTAGACAGCCTTCATTTTAGTGGTTATTTATAAGAGTCAACAGGTTATGTAGAGATGGTTTATTAAGCAGCATATACTCTGCAACCAAAAACTGAAAGATATTTGTGTTCAGTACTCTTTGAGAGCTTTCTAATTATAAAAATGTAGAAAATATGGTTTAAATCCTTATTTGTTAAATGTATGTGTATGTGTGTGTTGCTATTTCCAGACTGAGATTCCAAAGGCATTACTCTGATTATTTCTCAAGCCTCTATTTTCCTTCCTCTCCATAATGGCATAAAGATTGATACGTCTTCTAAGAAATCAATGATTGTTTCATCTTACTACTGACCGGGATGTCAGAGGGCTTTTAAGATGTATTGTAAATAAACAGTTTGACAAGAGGCCACACTGGCTGTGACCCAAAAGAGAAACTATGATCATTTCTGGAGCAGCTAAGCGCTATTTTGGAAGTGAGCTGAACAACTAGCTGTTGTCAAAGGGGCAGGAGAAGGTTAAAGTGTAGGATCAGCAGGGATGGATGCAGCCCTGACCTGGGGGAGGAACATACACTGTACATCCACAAGCACGTAATGAAATGAATGAGTCGAGCAGAACTAGGGGTGAAAGGGGGATAAGGCTTTCCCTTCTGCCACTGCTCTGACTGTGAAATTCATATGGGTAAAAAAGATCTCTGTAAGATACACTTCAATACGGACTTAAGGTCCATATTCTTTATATGTTCCATTACCCCCAGATAATATAGAATTAAGAAAAATCTTCAATTCTAGCCACGGAAGTTTATCCATGGTTGCTCATGGTTGGTGAGAGTTTTACAGAAGCTTGCTGCCTTGTGAGAATGCGGTTTTAAAAAGCATGGTGGACATTCCACAAAAAGCTGTTTAAGGGCATGTGTTTAAAGTACATAAGCATGTATTTTAGTGTGCCATTGCCCTTTGAGTGTCATTGTGAAAATGTAGTGAGGTGTGATATAATTCAATGAGATGGTGAATTTTATTGCTGATTCCCAAATCTAATGCATCGTTTGATTGTAAGGAATTTTACCCAAGGGACTGAGAGCCCTACCTGAGCCTAGCACAGTGGCTTTAAATTATCTTTTATGAGATTAATCTGTGAATAAAACCAACCATAAGTTAGAGTAGCTCGACTATAATAATCACAGACGCTCCTAAGGGCTTTTAGAGTAAGAACTGCACTCACCAGGATTAGCCAGGGTTCTGGCTGCCCGTATACAATGTAAAGGAAAAGCAGAGGTATTCTGCACACAGTCAGAAACTGTCCTCCCCCTACCCAAGGCACATCATTCACTACCTTAATTCTATCAGTCTCAGCAAGCACTACCCATGTATCGTCTTCCCCGCAGAGATGGTTGCAATGTCCTAAAAGCATCAATTTAGCTGGTAGTTCTGTGCCCAGAAAACTTGAGGCCCTGAAACCAAGCTAAAGAAGCCTTTACTGAAAACAGCAGATAGTTCTGTAAGTGCCAACCCCTTAATATACGGTCACATGGAGCAGCATGCCAGGGTAATTCCACTCCATAGGAAGGAGGGCAATTGTGTCAAGCTGCGGGCTGCCTGCGAGCCCAAGTACTGTTGAACATTGTTGCAGGGAAGTTCTCGTAAAGGCTGGTGGAGATGCCGGCGCCTGACAAGTGGATTTGGCTACGTGAATCCTCTGGCTAAAACTCCTGCATATGGCATGAGCAGCGGCAGGCACTGCCCCAACAAATGGAATTTGCACA
>NW_009260435.1:10650148-10668045 GCF_000687185.1 Egretta garzetta | reverse complement strand
ATTCCCAGTGGCACGCTCTGGCAGATCTCTGTGCTCCAGTGTTCCAGCTTTCAAAAGGAGCTTTTGGGAAAAGGCTATGGAATAGCCACTCAGTTTCCACTTGACAGAAAGCAGCAGTTCAGACCGGCTAACTGTAGATTCTTTTTAGAGAACAACCCTAGAAATGAATCAGTGAAAGGCGTAGCACAAAATAGGCTGCTGTTTCAACTGGCAACTGCGGCATGCACTTGTGTCGGGCTATTTCTGTCTGTTCTGTACAAGAATAATTTC
The DNA here is from genome assembly GCF_000687185.1 of Egretta garzetta. Taxonomy (NCBI): domain Eukaryota; kingdom Metazoa; phylum Chordata; class Aves; order Pelecaniformes; family Ardeidae; genus Egretta; species Egretta garzetta. Next base: position 10,667,775 of record NW_009260435.1, on the reverse strand, counting down.
CGTCATTTTAAATCATTTTTCCAAGTGACACAATCTGGTTTAATTTTCCAGCACTAATGGAGGAGAAACCTTTATTTAAATCTTGTAAACAGTCATCGGTAACTAGATGAACCAGTAACAGCGCTAAATAAATATGCCAGATATCCAAGTGAGCTTGCTCTCTACTGCAAAGTGCTGGAAAAAATAAATCATTCTGATGATGAGTTCTTTGAGCGGCAAACTTCCAACCCCAGCAAGAAAGGCAGGCCCTATGTACTCTGGAGCAGATACACTCCCTTAGCATAGAACAAAGCGAACTGTGCAGCAACGGTGACCATAGCCAGCTGTGGGAAGGCTGATCTGCCAAGGAGTAAATATTCACTCGATAGTCAACTGCAGTGATTTTCAATATTTTGTTTCATTTTGCAGATTACTTAACCGTGCTTCAGTTGAGCATGCTTACACAGTAAATCTAAGCTTGCAGATGGTTGACTAGGTTTTCTTAATTACCTTTTTCACTGACATCTTGGAAAAAGTTCACGGGCTGCTCTAGCCTGGGTCTGTCCACCCAGATCTTAGTCATCTAGGCTGAGTGCTAGACTGTACTTCCTATATGGTTTACCTAGGAAATAAACCTCTGTGGAGAACTGTGACCTTTTTTACTCTATAGAGAGCTGGCACAAGTGCTCTATAGCACATGAGCGGTGGCACATAACCTCTCTGTAAACATCTGTTTCATCCAACACAAGCGGGAAAGGGAATGCTTTATGGTTTAGTAGATTTTCTTGTTTGGCATTTTTGTTTTTAATTAATCTGTCTTTATTCCCCTGCTAATAAATCAGGTCAATGGAGTTATGTATATCTCCTTGCATAACTTGAACAGCGTAGGCGCTACCATGGAAGTCAGTGTTTTCTGTGCTGCACTGTTTTCTACAGTCATTATCACGGTCATTATCAAAGTATGAACAATGCAAATATAAATGAGCCATCAGAAGTTATAAGCTTTGAAGCTCTGGATAACAACTGGTCCTAAATAAAAGCAAGAACTTAAGCAGCACCAGCAGCAGTTATATGGACAAGAAAGAAACCTTTCATGTAGTGAGTACCTAGAGAGAGGCTCCTACTGATCACCGCCACATGAAAGGATACCAAAGAGGAGACGTGCGAGACTTCAGTTGTGCAAGGTTAATACATTATCTACTTGAATCATGGAAAAGCAGAAGGAAGAACACAGGACACTGTGAAGTTAAAAAGAAGTCAGCCTGATTTAATTGGAAACCATCACTCGACTGGCTTCTTTGGTAATTGTTGGAAGCCATCCAAACTCCTTATATATTTAGATGTGATATAATTCAACTCATAAATAATTTCTTAATAAGCAACAGTTCTCCCAAAGTATGTGATTTAATCCTGCAGAGCTTGTGAGAAATAGGGCTGTTCCCTTCATGCTTCATACATTTAGAACATTTTATGACAACAATAATTTTTCTGTTGTGTATTTTAGAAGTAGGGTATCCCAATAGATGCAGCTGGAATCCTATGAAATGACAAAGGCTTTGGACAGTAGGTAATAACAAATGCTGAAACAATTATTGCTGTCACTCCTGTAGTGTCACAGAGATGAAATTACAGTATCATTAGGGAAATCTACATAAGCGTATGCAAGATGAGACCTGATTAAAAGGCAGTCTTTACACTGCTGGAAGATTAGCAAAATCTAGTGGTGCTGTGTTGTCATTAAGAATGAAAAATTCCCTGAGAAAATTTAAAAATACATGTGTGTATATACATATTTATGCATACATATACACACAGGTTTTTTTGGTGGCTTTGGTTTGGTTTTCCAAAAGGACACTGAGCCTACAAGACCAAGGTCAATATCAGCTCTGTTAGTCTGAAGAGGAGCAGAGAGCTGGATTCCCTGCTGCGCAACAGGAACAAGTCACTTTTTCAGCCAAAATCTATGCAGCAAAGGTGACACGAATGGCAGACACAGGAAGAAAGGACTGTCTGACAACGTAGGAGACTGGCAGGCAATTGTAGGGAATTTTATAAAAAATACGTGTATTTCCAACAATATTTAAAACAGTCAACATTTTCCATCAAAATAGCTTAATAAGAACATTTCCAGCTTATATTAGTCCTGGGGATAGCCCATAATTCATTACTTCCCTGTTCTCAATTGCCTAAGTAGATACAGCCATAATATTTGTCCAGCCTTAAGTCTCTTTAGCTCCAGAGTGATTATAGTTCTTCAGTCAACCTATTAAATATAAATCAGATGAGGGGAATGCTTCCTCCCTCGGTATAGAACTGTACCAGGTTATCAGTGCAGGTGGAACTACGCCAGTGTACACTTGAGGATTTAGCTTCTTACTTTAAAGAAAAGCAAATAGTTTCAGAGGCTGGATCTGTACCTTGGGACAGGAGATACAGGAAAGACCACGAGTTCCTCTTGATTCAGGGCTTATGTTTTTCTATGACTTCAGTGCAAATTTCAGCAACGCTCTGACTCATCGTTGGGATATTATTCAATATGGCTATTAAACACTACATTGCATGAACAAAGTTACCCCAGCACAGGAAAAAAAAATGGGACACACTTGGGAAGATATGAGAGAGGAAGGGGAAAAGAAAAAAAATCAAGATTTTTTTTAAATTCAATTTCACACTAAGGTCTGTTCATTTTACTCAGAACATACCCTGTAAAACAACAAAGCTATTTAGGTGTATAAGTTTAAGCAGGGCTTGGCTGTGAAATCCCTGGCTGTTAAAGAAGTGTGTTTTGATTAGTTTCAACTTGCTTTGGATTTAAAAAAAGTAACAAATAGTGCTGAAAATCAGCAAGGTGCCAAGGCTGGCAACTGGGATTCCCCCGAGCCGCCAGCCATTCTAATCAGGGTACCGCTGAAAAGCGCTGTTTTGAGAGCTGTTCTCTGGCAGTGGAGAAAGAAATGGCTTTTTATTCATTTTCTTCCCACTTCAGTGGCTTAGTCAGGACTAACCGAGTAGAATAGGCTCATTATTGTACCTGCTCAAAGGGGAAGGATTTTATATTTTTCTGTGGCGGTGGCTTTGCTGGTGTTACTAACCTCTCGCAGTTAGCTAGGACTTCAAAAGCGTTACTTTGCTCCACTTACCACTTAGATCATTCACTTCATTTCTGTACATCTCAATTAGGGAAAGCAAACCAAACGGCTTTACTCTCTGGAACTCATTCATGAACTGTGTGCTGCAATGTAACGCTGCAAATTCTGCAAGGAATCAGAGGAAACTTCTTCCACTGAATCATTTAAAGGCTCCGTGTAAACATGTCCATTACCATAAAATTTAGCTAAGCATTTTCGCCTCCCTGAAAAAACATCAAGCTTGAAACATTAAGCCAACAGTGGCCATCTTAAGCTGCAAGTCCAAAAATACAGCAAAAGGCAGCGATTAGACCTCACCAACACTTTGGGAATTGCTATAATTACAAAACACTTTTGCTGGAAAACGCCACATTCTCTATTGCATGAGAAAAAAAACCGTAGTTGTGAAAGGGAAGTGATGGCCCTTCTGAATTCAGTGTTTTACTTCCATGTTATCCCGAAGGCTGCACTTAGGAGGCTGTTTCCCCTGCTGACACCTCCATATGGATCAGTTACAACTGGGGGTTGGATTAGATGACCTCTAGGGGTCCCTTCCAGCCCAAAACATTCTATGATTCTATGATTCTATGAAACAAATGGCCCCTTGGTGGGGTCAGTGCTCTGGAGGCACAAAAGTGCAGCAAATGCCCCAGTTGTTAGATTTTGTGCAGGCACTGTATCTTATCTGAGGAAGCCAAGAAAGCAGTGCTTAAAGGGCATAATCCTGCCCTGCATTAGCTGCTAAATAAATAGTTACTCAAAGCAGCCTCTAGCCCCGTTAATTTTCCTTGGCCCCTAGCATGACAGCACATCTCACTCCTATGGCAGGACGAGTTGAAGATGCTGCCGCATAACTGTAGTCCTGTGCTTGAGGAACAGTTTCCACCTCTGTGCATCGTGGCTGCCAGGGTGCTGAGCAGCACACAGATCAGCCTGTTCTGCAGCAGGGAGGAGAGCAGGGGAGTGTTTGCCCATCTGCTGAATGATTACTATAAAACAAGATACCTGAAAGAACAGCATTTTGTAGAAATGAGGAAGGAAGGAAAAGTCCCTTGAGCTCGCACCTTTGCCACTACAGAAAACGAGCCAGGTATGTTTTGCAAAGAGGATGAACAAAACAGGAGATGCTGCTATTAATGCAATGCAAACTGTCTATTAAACAACAAAGAGCAAGCTAATGCATTATGTGTTGCTCAACACTCTCCATCTAATCCTTCCTCAGCCAAGTAGAGATGTGTTGTAGATTTTCCAGGTCAAATAAATACCTAAGCAGTCCTAGGGGGAATTATTTATTTTCCTATGGGAAAATAAAATCGAAATTCACGCCCAGGAGAATACTAAATTTCATAGAAACATACCCTTATCATTTAGACCATACTAGACTTTATCAGAGGTCTAAGCAGGTTTTGGCATGGGTTTTTATTTGAAGAGGGAAGTCCATTTTTCTTGTGTAACAAAGAAAGGGGAAAAGATTACACAGGCAGGACTTGAAGAACAGTGTGATTGTAGTTGCCTGTATTTAACCAAAACACATTAACTAGCATATGTGATAAGAGTGACAGCCAAAAAATAACATAGAACTAAGAGTTCCAGAGATCTTCTAAATCATGAGAGCTTGGTAGAATTGGCCTATAATATTTCAAAATTTGGGGTTTTTTTAATCATTCACTGCACACATTTCTCCATTCCTATCTCTGAAGCTGTTTTTCCATGTACTGCTTTGGTGACCTGTGCCTTTGCTTTCTTCACTTCTGAAGCTAAAACAAAGATAATGCTATTAAAAGTCACTCCTAAATCTGGCCTTTGACACAAGTAATTTATATTCCCATATTCCAGATGAATTGCATAATTATTTTATGGGAAAAAAAAGGAGGAATGAGGCAAGAACAGACACAGTAAGGTTCCAGCTTGTTCCCTGCATGAGAATTTGTCATAGTGAAAAGTAAACGTAACTAAAAGAAATCAGAAGATAATCCTTCTCTGCGTTTACTGCTCCAGCCCCCAGCCTGGAGGGTGGGAGCCCATGTAGGATGAAGGCATAGTTTCTGTATTTGGGATATTAATTCAGGCAGTAGCCACCACATGCTGCACGGTTATCCTGCGGTAGCTGTGGGAAATTAGAATGGGAACACCAGATATCCTGTACAGAGACAATATAGTCTGAGAAATGTGACGCAGGGAATATCAAAAAATATGGTTGATTGGAATATGTGCCTGTTAAATAGCAAGCTCCCTCTAAAAGAGTTAAGGGAGAGCACCTCCTGGATATTAAATCAGCCTTGGATGAGAAATGGTTGGAGACAAACCTGAGTGGATCATGGAAACCAGGGAAAAATAATCTCCCTGTCATCACATACATCATAATTTTACATGGCCAGTCAGGCCATTCTCACTGATACCAGTAAATGTTTTCTTTCATGAAAAACTGAATATAGCAAAAGAATTCTGATCTATGTGAAAGGAGGTAGAATCGTGTCCTAAATCTCTTTGCTCATATGCAACCTTAGTATCTACAGGTATTTCAGAGGCAGATCCTCATATGGCAAATGCTCCTCCACAAGGCAGCATTTTCTTTACCTTTGTAAAGAAAATAAAAGCAAATATTTTCTTTGAACATTTTGTTTTCTGTAGTTTATCTGAGCAGATATCTACCTTACCACATCATCTTGGCCATTTATTTCAAATTTTGTAAAGTTCTCTTTAGAAAGAAAAACAAAGGAGAGAGCTGCCTCCAAATGCATATAGTTTCAATGATTCTTCTGTCAATACATAGGTATTAGATAATATTTCCTTTTTAAAAATAAAGATCTTCTATATGTAAATGCAAAATATGTAAGTAATTAAATGAGACTAGAAGAAGGATTTACAGGCATATCTGAATTCAGACATTCGGGTGTGTGGTTTTTAAATATTGAAATATGCCACATTGCTTTTATGGTGTTGGTCTGGGTTTTGTTCTGGAATAAAGCAGATAACTAGACAAGTGTGAAGCATCTCTAGAATTTTACAGACCATACCCAGAACAATGTTAATGAGATTTATCAGCTTCCATTTGACCAGTTTACAAAGCAGTATAATTACTACAACTATCTAGATTAAGAAAATCAGTGCTGCCCTGAATAAATTTTTACGGTGTATCATCACATTTATAGACTTGTGTTTATAGCATTTTAATATTCTCAGTTAACCAAAAGTCACCAGATACAAATCTGTCTTCAGTTACTGTCTTAGGATATATCTTCTGCGCGAGTTCCAGGCAGACAAAGCATCAGCCAACTCCGAGCATGAACATGGGACCAAAACGTAGGCAACGACAGCTTTTTTTTTTTTTTTAAACCCACCATCTCTATTTGTCAGAAATCTCGAAGCTGTAACCCACTGCTTGGATTTCCATGCAGTCTCACACTACATAAAAGACAGTGCTCTGGCATTTGGAGTTTTATTTCTTCAATAAAAGCTTTCCACAAGCAATTTCTGTGCATATTAAAGTCAAATAAGTGTTAACTGATGCGCTAGCACGACTGGGCTGCACTTCATGAGAGCTCGCATAGTGGGAAGCTAGTCCAAGAGGCTCACTGGGGTGCCCATTTGCTGTAAGAAAATGTGATTTTATCATGAGCGTATTTTGCATTGGAGGGATTATCATCCATAAGCATGCTGGAGGGGTAAAGCAGCGGCAAGCTTCTGCATGCATTTTCTCTGTAAGCATGAGAATATTTAATATTTGGGGAGAGAATATTGAGAAGCAGCGAGTGGTAAATCATCTTTAGGCTTTAGGCTTGAGGAAAGGACAGACAGACAGCTGACTGATGGAAAGATGCTGGCAGCATTGCTCCTACAACAAATCTTGAAAGACCTGTAGCTAGGGAGGGCCCCATGCTGCCAGAAGCAGAGGAAATGCAGGTGAGCAAGTTCACCCCAAAGGCAAAGGCAGGCCTGAACAGCTCGCACTGTGCCAAGGGGTCCTCAGCAACGCTGCCAGGCCCAGAGGAAGAGGACAGATTGCTGCAAAAGGAACTGTTTGAATAGACTCGGGGCAGGGGGGAAGCAAAAAAGAGGGGGAAAAAACGAAAAAGGCATGCCAGCTTTTGAGTTTGGCAGCAAAGCCAACCCCACTAAGGTGAGGTCAGCCGAGTTAAATTTCTGCTCAGTTATTTGCCAAGGGAAGCTTCAAATATATTGCCGTGTCAGGCTTAATGGCATAACACTGGCAGCTCAAATTAGCTTTAACTAAAATGAAATAAGAATAAACAAAAGGGCTCCTCTTCCAGACCTTTCACATTGAATATGTAATGTGCTATGTCTCTGTGGGGAGGACAGCAAACCTTCTCTCTTCTGGCTTAAATCATCCTGGGAAGTTTCATTACATTAATAATGACTGCTAGTAAAAGTTAAGTGATTTGTTTTAGAGTATTATTCAGCTTGATGATAGAGTTTATTTAAATGTTCCTGCTAACAGTTTATTCCCTATCAGCAATACAGCAGTACCTATATTCCGAGCACAAACACTGGGTTATTGTTTCCTAGGCTTTGTCGTGCAAGCCCATAGGAAACCCTTGAGATTATTTTAGTATATGAAATAACAGTAATGAATGACAGGTATACACTCATTCCTTTTTAAGGCTCCAGTCTCCATTTAAAAGCACACAAATGTATGATTTGATTGAAGTTTCTCTCTGGCAGCAATTTGCTTTCTGCTCATCATTTATGTAATTGGATGCACGTGTCCCTGAGTTATGCTATGGCAACTGCAGGAGCTACAGAGAGATGTTGTTTCAGGAAAAGCTGCACCCTACAAAACACATGAGCGTAGTAGTCTAATTTCGCTAGATAGGCATATGGTAGGGATTGTTAGACCCTCCTGCTAAAGGGAATCAGACCAGTGACAAGAACTGGGGTCCCAGTGGTCTGGCCATCGTTACCCAACAAAGTCCTCTCTGGTGGGTTGCCCATACACAGCAGTACAGACCAGAACTGTTCACGACCCTCTTAGAACAGAACAGAAATAACAGAAAGAATTAACTGAAAGAACAGATTTAACATCTTTCTTCATTGTAGAAAAAGCTGAATTGGAAACAGGAGATTAGGCAGAATCCAGTTTGTTCCTGTGGGACTGGTGAGAGCTGAGCAAGAAGTCGGTTTTGTCACGCTGCTTCAGGCAGAGAGAGCACTGAACCCCGCAGAGCCTTAGAGCAGGACTAAGAAATGCAAGATCAGGGCTCTAGGAGAGAAGGACTTACCAAGTCCTAAAAAGCAGTAAGAGGAAACTACGCAGTATTTCCCCTCAGGTGACTGCTAGGCTCTGAGGAAGCTCCAGAGGGTCTTCACTCTTTGAATACCATCTCAAACCCAGGAGGGATCAGATGGGTCTAAACTCGCCTTTGGAAACTTTCCTGATCAGCCTCAAGACGCTGCCTCTGCGTAGAATGGCTCCAGAAGGCAAAGCAGCACGCCGGTGGCTCTGTTTTTCAGCATGTACCACAGACACTCTAGAAACTCATGCTCGAGATTAAGAAATGGCAAAATTGACCAAATTACCTTCAGAAGCAGCAGTTGTTTTGGTGGAATGAATTTTTGTTCCTAGGCACAATTTTTATTTTTTAGCAGAGCGATGGAACTGTCTATTATTCGATTGCCATTAACCAGATACACAGGCAGCAGTTTTGCTGGCATTTGAAACAGCGAGATGATAACAGCACGTGGGCTCTGCTGCATTTCTTTAAATATCAGGCTGGGCCTGATTCGGTTCATGCAGAATCTCTCTCTCCAGAGACTGTTGTGGCTGCTGTATTCAGAGGTAGCATGTCTGCGTTATCCTGGATATTCAGCTGGATGCTTTCAGTACATGTGTAGGGATCAGCACAAATACATTCAGTACATGGAGTACAAACTCAGAGGTTTCGCTTCTGTGAAATTCTCATGAGGGATGGCACATTCTGCTTATTTGTGTTTCTCACTGAGGCTTGTCCTTGCAGGGTTTTCTTTAGGTAACATAAAGGCAGTGATTTTTTTTTTTTAATTTATTTTTCCTCTGCTAATTCAATCCTAACTCCATATAGCAGCAATATCATATAATGAGGATACATACATATACATACACACATATATAAACCACAGCATATTGTTTTTATTCACATGCCTCAGAATAATGAAACAGGCCTCTTAAGAACTGTCTTGACCATTTCAGTACTTTTCCAGCATCTTTTCCATTTCTGTTTTCCTGAAATAAAGAGTTGCACTTAGACTGAACTTCCACACCATGGGTGGTTACAGCTACTGCTGTTAAACTGTATTAGAGACCCCCTGATGACAGAGAAAGCATCCCTGTTTTCAGAATATTCCTCCTGGCATGATATGTTTTGTAATATGTATACACACAATGAACGAGATGAAAGTACAAAACCAGATTATCTTCATTAGCATTTATCCTCTACAGGAGCTTTGACTGTAAGATATTATTTATGCTACTTGGGTCTGGTACATTGCTGTGAAAGTACTGATGCCGTGCTTAGCACTTCAGTTTAAACCCATAACAAGGGAACAATCATTTGTAGTCTAGTTTCTCCTCCCTTTCTCCAGTTTAACCTCAGGATTTTTTCTTTCATTAGTGTAAGACAGCAAGACACTAACTTTTGGCAGATATTATTCATCCAGATCTTGAACCAAGGAGGAACAGAATTGACCTGCAAACCCACCTTACTGAGGTTTGTATCCTTCTAAGGAAATAATCTTTTGCTCTTACTGTAAGCCTCACCTTATATTTTCATTTGGCTATACTAAGGTTTTCATGGTTTAAAAATTATTCCTTCGTATTAAAGAAAATGACGGATAAACAGTAGTCATTCTTTGTGACAGGGTTACAGAGAACAAGTGTGGGGAGTCCAGCAGGTGGTCTGGTTCATGTGGGATGGATAGACACATATTAGCCCTGGTCTTTTTTTTCCACGCGGATGGAAGCCATCACATATTCCATTCCTAGTGGTCTGTGCATCTTGATCAGATGCTTGACCCAACACTGCAGAAGAGCAGTGCAGAGCAGATCACCCAAAGGATAAGTCCAAATCGGGCTTCATCTTAAAGGAAGACAGGGTTATAGATCACATCTGAGGCATGAGGCAACATGTGCTTTCTTCCTACCAATAAATCCCCAATCAGATGCACAAAAACTTGTAAGAGATGGAGAGCGTGATGAATCCCAGCTGCATTGACCAGCATTATTTTTTCCTTTGGACAGGAGTTTTCCATTTAGAATCTGGGTTGGCCATCTACCCAGAAGCTAATCCTTCTCTAGAGACAGGGGGGAAGAAATTTGAAAAAAAAAGGAAAAAAAAAAAAAAAAAAAAAGGAAAGTCAAGGATTCCACACAGCCTAATATACTTACTTTTATTTTTTAAATAACAAGGCAAGCAGTAGAGTATTTGTTGCAATAATAAGTAAATGAAGACTCTTCTAGATTTTGTGACCTCTTTTGGGAACATCTGCATAAGCAGACTCGCTTTTTAAGTATTCATGTCTTTCGCCTTTTCAGTTTCAGCTTTGCTGCTGTTCAAATACTTTTCTAGCACTTTCAGGCTGAAAACAAGACATTGATTTCACCCTGGATCAACAGTATTGACACATTCAATGTAGGTTTTTCTTGCAAAGGTACGCAGAGCACCAGTGTTTGTGCGTGGGCAGCAACTTCAGCATAGCACGTGCTTAATCTGCTCTCTGTTGAAGAAGGGAAAAAAAACCCTAAAACTACAAGGAAAAGGAATTTACTCATTTTCTTGTCAGCCAGGATAGATGACATCTTAAAAAAAGATTTTTTTTTTTTAAACTTGTCACAGCATTGGTTCATCTATAACTACACCATTGAACTAACTCATTGAAGATGGATTCTACAAGACCACTTCTGATGGTTACAAATCAAACAGCAAACAGGTTTTGTTTCAGCAAGGCCATAGCAGGACTGTCTGTTAGAATTCTCTAAAGAAATCTTTGAGCTTTTAGTGGGGGGAAAAAAAGTACTTCAGAGGAGTTAAAAGAAACCAGAGCAGGCAGCATTCAGACGCTGATACTATCAGCAGCTCTTTCTCAGAAAGGGAGGGTGCCCTCAGGTCTTTTATGGACTTGCACAAGCACCATTCCCATCTGGTGCTGTGCCCCTGTGGCAAAGCTGCAGCACAAAGCATTGGCTATTTGGAGCTGGGGGAACAAACCTGTCTGCTGCGAACGGCAATGACATTCTCACAGCCATCTCTGCATGGGCAGAGCCTGGCCCTGTATCTTGTAACCGGTTATGGTAAGCAAAGCGTAATAGTTTAAAAACCAGGCCAAAGAAGCTGATACTCTGCGCCCCGCAGCGGGGCGCAGGGCATGCATGGCTCCATGCCAAGGCACCGCACACGGGGGCAGGAGGACATGGGGCAAAGAGAGCGAGGGATGCTCTGCAGCCAGGAGGCAGAAGGAGGGTCACCAGTATGGTGAGTGGTGAATTAACTGGGAGCATTTTCTTTACGCCAGGAGACTCCACAAGTTGCAGTAACTCTTCCAGATTATTTTTTTTTTTTAGACCTTTTTTCCCTCCCAAATATTCTCAGTCTAGGAATTAAAATTTTGGACTGCACCTAGTGATACATCAGATGCCTTTACAAATCTAGGCCTTGGCGTTCATGTAGGAAATTAAAACTGTTATAAATACACAGACATAGGTAGGACCCACATACCTTGTAAGTAAATGATGCTGTGACATACACAGTATGATAACTAGGCATGACTCAAGGTGAGGGCTCCAAAGAATATTTCTATACTGATTGACTTACACACCTGCAGACCAGGAGGTCTGATCTGGTTTTTTTTGTTTGGTTGGTTTTTAAGAGCATTAATCAGTCACAGGCTAAGCCGCACTTTAAACTCCCTTGTGCCCCTATCAAGCCCTCATGTTGCAGCAGGTTTGGCCTCCTTTGTTTTCTTTAGCAATAGTCTCATCATGGTCCTACTGTTCCAGCTGTGTTATAGCCATAGCTGTCCCTATTAGTTGGCTGCCAAACTGCAAGTCCAAGCGTGTTCTAACCCCTAAGCCCTCATCTTCCACAGCCTTGTGACTAGCAGCTGAATTGTAAGCACTAAGCAGCACCTTCAAAGTATTTTTTTCTTTGAATTGACTCCCCTAAAGAACATAACAAGCCAAGAATAAAAATGAGACAATAAATAGCCTATGCATAAGACTAATTAAACTTTCTTAGGTTTTAAACATGTTGTGATCAGTCTAGAGCGTCTGCTCCTGACTTAGGAGAGCTAACGCTATCAGACACTTCTTGCCACTCTTGTCCTCTTCATCTTCCCCTCATTTGACTTTCTTCTCCAATTTAAACAGAGTTTGGAAGCATGGCTGGAGTTAATGGGGAAAATTAACATCTCCTCTGGTATTTTACGGGACCCACCGTATGTTTTTCCACATCTACCTGATGCCTGCATTGTTTTATTTCCCTCCTATCCATCAGCTTCTTAATTCAAAAACCAAGAGGTCAAGCACACAAATACCAAGGTAGTAAACCTATAGCACACACTGTTCATAAAAAATATCATCTCCCTCATTTGCCAGGTACGCAAATGCCATTAACTTACATCAATTCCAAGCTTACACAGCCTGCCTTTCCCCTCCACTCCACCACTTCCCTGGCCTCTCCTCATTTACACACACGCTGTTCAGTTACCCCAACCCACCCATCCCTTGCACTCTGTCAGCATCCTCAAAGCATTTCAGGCAAAGAGGGCTGAGTAGTGTTGTCACTGGGGTTTTTGTTTTAAAACAAACAAACCAACCAACCACACAACAAAAGTGAATTGCAATTTTGCTTCCAATGGCCCCCGCTCTGTGGGATGAGGTGAGCTATTTTGGGGGTATCTGAACGGTGTACTGGAGGATGGCAAAGAGAACCATACGCCCTGCAGAGATACTGGTGGAGTTCCGCAGGGATGGGGTGTGGGGGCTGCCAGCCCCCATCCTCTCCCACGGGACATGGCAGAGCCCAGCCCCGCGCAGCTGGGGAGCCCACTTGGTCAGCAGCAGCCTGACACCTTCTGCAGGTGCAGCCTGGTGGGCGGGTTTTGAAAGTTTATTCACCTTGACCTGGTTTAGCAGAAATACTCTTTCCTTTTCCCCCATTTTCTCTCAGCCTCATATTAAGCTACAGAGAAATGCCATCTTGGAGTTTTCACAGCATCTTTGGACCAGCTGTCCTTGGGGTCCCAATTGCTTGCTTTCTCATGGAATTTTGTACATCCCTAGAGTATAGATGTGGTTATTTTTCATGCCATTCTTAATATATTAGAGTCAAAAATAGAATTACTCTATGTAAAAGGCAAGGTCGTTATATCTCTGGAGAAGGAGCAGTGTAGTGCAACAACAAGCAACTTCAAGGCACAAAAATAAACCCTCAGAATTTTCTTCCTGAGGGGATGAGAAATGGTGGGGGAGGAAGAAGAAATCAGTGAACCAGTACCTGGTAGCCTGTTTCTTAGCTGCACTTTATCTGTTCAAAGCATGCACAGAGGCCTTGTTTAATATTTAGGGCTGATACTGCCAGGCCTTGCTTTACTAACAGCATATTATTATGTTCCTGCTGGGAACGATTAGCTCCTGCATGCTAAAGAGACTTCTGTGGAAGGAATAGAAAGCATCAGAGCTACAGAAGCAGAGGGAGATCTGCACCTCCTGTTAACTAGGGGTGGTGACTCTGGTAATTAGCAAGCACCAAGCCCAGAAGAAAGAATAGAAAGAAAAGCTCACACATCCTGATCAAGAATCCAAGTCATTCATGAAATTGCACTCAACTCCCCCAGGATCTGTTGCAAAGGTGACAGCGTTCAGGCATTCGAACACCAGGAAAAGGGCACAGCTGCTCCCAGGCACCAAATCCCCCACCTATTCCAGGAAAACACAGCCAGAGGTTGAAGCAGGAGATTTGCTTCTGGGCCTCTGCAAGTGAATACTGAAGCACAGATACAGCACAGGGGGAAAGCACCTGCCATGTAGTTGTACACTCCCTGTCCTGGCCCCATTTTCTCTGTGCATGGCTTAGGGGTGGTTTTTGATTGTTTTAAAGAGGCAAGGGGAGAGACTAAGTTGTTATTGCATTCCTGGAGCAAGAAAGATTGTGCGGACTGAGAACAGAAAGCCCCAGCAGCTTTCTGAGAGGCGATTCAAGCTGCTGGCTTCCTGGGTGCGTGGCTGTATCCCCCATGCTTAGGCAACACAGGCTGGATTTTCTATGATTCTTCAAGTTTTTGCTCAAACCAGAATCTACCAGTTTGGAAACTGATCATAAAGTAACACTGCAAGCAAGTTCTACAGATCATCTAGAAAGAGCAGTTGCAACAATAATTGCATCTGGATAAAACCAGGGTAGCTGAAAGACCTTGCAAGGTTTCTCATGGCTTATAAGAGTCTCAGGGGCAAATAGCACTTTGGCAAAAAATCCTCTCTTTTGTAGATAATTGTTACTTCCGTGTGGAAGAATGCAATGGTTGAGTCCTTCTAAAGAAGCCTATGAGGCTTTTTTCCTTAACAAGATAATTGGTTTATCATTTGTTATACACCTGATGCACCCCCAGAGGCTCTGACCCGTCTAAGCTACAAACAGGTCCTTAGCACATATCAAAGAACTTGTTACTGTCCTGGTGTGAAAATTACATGGCCAGACATTAGAACAAGCATAATTTTCCTATAGAGATAATAATTATTCATCTAATTAGATATTTTTGCTACATAGTCACTATACCTTATTTTTAAATTCAGTGTCTGTAAAAGGAAGGTGTAAGAAATGTGGTAATTGTGGAGAAGCCAAAGGAGATTAAACACAATATGTTTCAAAGACTGAAGTTAAACTCTTCCACAGTTACTGCCCAGGATTTGCTATATAGCACATATTGGAGGGGGGAATTACTGACAGTTTGAAGGCCAAAAAATCATAACTAGTTCAAGATGTCCCCCATTGCCACCAAAACACTATCTGCTGAGCTTTGTGAGCTATCCATGCTTACCTAAGATCCCGATGTAACGTTTTGGATGTGTCAGCACGCTTCTCCACTCTAAAAGACTCTTTTTGACCAAAGCGAGCATTTAAAGAAAAAAACCACTAATACAACCACAAATATCTGTCTCAAAATACAGGAACGGGATCAATAGGTCCTTGCAACAGGTCGTAACCAATCCCCCTGCAGCCCATTCCTTAAAGATCAGCCCAATCGATGTCTTCCTCTATTATGGCTCTATTGACTGCAAATACCTCCCTTGTCAAACCTTGGCTGCCAGCGTGCACATGTTTTGACCTGCAGTGCCAGCCAGAGTTAAACCAGCATTTTCTGGGGTAGGGACTTTCAGTCTTTTCAGTGTATTTTGCACTTGCCATCAACATAATGACACCAAAAGACTTTAAGCCTGTTTATAAAATACCATGGTCAGTCTATCAAAACCTCTTTTAGGTGTATAGCAAAGCTTAAAAACCCAACCACCACGGTATTTTACTATCTGTCCTGGCAGACAGACTTACTCCTCTCTGCAGCACCTGAGCGCCTCCCGGTAAACGCAGAGCATGCACGCCCCATGCGAGCACCTCGGGGCTCTGCGCCAGCGAGCTCGGCACTGTCTGCACTCGCCACCGATTGCCAAAAGTTAACCAAAGGCGTCTGCTGCCTCGGCAGAGCTTCCCTGCATGCTACGAAATGGGACCCACAAAGTTTAAATGGAACACTTGAAAGTCACTTTTCAAAGATACCATTCCCTGTGCTTCAGCCTGGTTTGGGTTTTGGTTCTTATATATGTTATTAGACTAAAAAAAATAAGAGCTTAGGTAGCCACTTTGAGAGAGGCAACTTTGCTGCTCGCACGTGCCAAGCTCATCCTTGGCAGGCTAGAGCCCAGGGCCAGGGCGTTAGCAAAGCGGTCGCTGTCTGGTACCTCCCCTTGGCTTGTGCATGGGGACACGGTGCACGGGGATGGCCCTCCTCCTTGTCAGGGAGCAGTTTCCCCTCTCACAAGCTGGATGCGAGTTTTCGGATAATGTCTCATTTGCAATGTCAAACAGCAGCCATACAAAATCACAGCACAGTGTCAGCTGTGCCGTATGCTCAAGGGAGCTCTTGTGAAGGTCTCCATGCCATGGGCCAGTTTTGGCCATGGGACAGCGCTGTTACCCAGCCACCACCTGTCAGCTACTGCTTTCAGACACGGGAGAAGAATACAGCGGTGCAGTTCAATTCCCAGCCAGCTCCTGGGGGCAGCAGGAGAGAAGCTTGGCCAGCCCCTTTCTCAGCCGCTCCAGCAGAGCTGATGGAACCCGCAGCTGAGCTCCTCTGCCCCTGGCTCTGGAGGCATTACCGAGACATGGACAATGCTTTAGCTGCTCGGTCAGCACCGCTCCTCTTTACAGGAGGGGCTCCCCAGCCTACCACCACCTCTGCCAGGTATTGAAAGGCACGCTCCAGCATGTAGCAGCAATACATGATTAGTAAAGTAAATGCCAAATACAAGCCAGCTGCTGAAATAAGACTATCATTAGGAACCTCCAGTCGCTAGATTCCCAGACAGTGCTTTTTTGCAGCATGACTGCTGCTCGTATAAAGCACCGAAAGGAAAAATGGTCTCTTTCTTTTTTCCATTCAGTCATGTTCCCTCTGTTCAGGGCTGTGGCTGCCATTTCCGCATGTGCAAGTTTTGCCTTCAGACGTTTGGATACCAGTATGTTCTCCCAGGATCATATAATTATCAGTCTGTAATCTCCTGTTCCACCACGGAAATGAGCAACCCTTTTATGTTCATAGTAACAATTCAGAAGTGTTAAAAGTTTGAGTGCCGGGCCCCTGCTGCTTACACGTGTTTAAATTGGCCCTCCCTGAATGCTGATATATTCCATCTGGTCTGTTGGTTTCTTGGCTTAAAGTTACTGGAAATACTGAATGTTTCTTCTGCAGTGATCCTGTAGCTGTCCAAGAGTAATACACATGCTTACGGCTGTTCCCTGGCTGCTCAGTACTAAAATACTACGGGAGAAGGGCTTTTAGTGCACTTTTTCCCTGTCTGCTTTTAGAGCTATTTTGAAATCCCGAGTTCTGCAGTTCACTTTTCTAATCAATCTTATAGCACATAAATGATACTTAAAGGATAAATAAAACATACTAGTTTGCAGCTCATTACCTCGAAACATCTTGCCTGAATGCTGCAAATTAAGCAACTAGATTTTTTTGTTGTATTTCTCCTTTCCAAAGCTGCGCTAGGTTTTTCTTGTCCTTATAGATTTACATGACAGCTTAGTAAAACTCCCTTCTCTTATTTTCCTCAAAGGTTATTTATGCTTTCTTAACTACTGATGTCAAGAAAAAAGAGACATTACAGATAACTGCAGGTTATAATGAAACAAGCTGCCAGCCTAGTAAATTATCAAGACCAGCAGCAACCCTGGATTACCCATTCAGATACCCACTGCTCATTTAACTCTACAAGAGCTTTACGATACAGCTCCCTCGTCCCTTCTCATC
>NW_009260435.1:10632248-10650119 GCF_000687185.1 Egretta garzetta | reverse complement strand
GTGTCATGAGGTTAAAATACACAGATGCATTCAAACTGGGTCATGCAAATCAATAAAACAGCAAATTCCTACAACAATTTTCACAACTCTGCCACCTCATAGCGTAGCAGGCTCTGAGAGTGGGCCCGTCCCTTGGCTTAGTCCCTCTCCCGCAAGCCTGAGCGGCTGGAGGGGTGCCCACACTTCGGCAGCATTGCTGACTCCTTAAAGCCTGTCTTGTGCTGCAGAGGCTGCGCTGCATTTGAAAATTGAGGATTCAGAAGTATTAAAAATATTTCAGCCTCTTCATCATCTTTACTTTCCTCTGTATTTCCCTCCAGTTCAGATTCAGCCCTTTGCTTACTTACGGTACAGCTGGAGCACAGATGCAGGGGCCTTTTCTGATTCCCATCACCTCCCATTCTGCCAGGTTGCAGGACCACAGCAGGCTCCTGTGACCTCTTCACATTTTCAGCTCTGTCTTTTCAGTTACAACAGCTCAGCTCAGCTCACCCCCCAACACACACACCACCCCGAGATGCTCTCAAGCCCACCTAGTGCCCTCCCCACACTCCCAACAGAGCCCCCGGCTAGGAGCAGGGACCACACTCTCAGCCTCAGGGGGAGAGAGGGGCACAGCACCGACCATGATGTGCTTTGCACCAGGTGAAGTCAACAACTGGGGTAATCAATTCACAAGTACAAGCTGGAGCAGGCACTACAGTAGCAACTCCTGGGGTCAGAAGTAACACCACAGGTGGGACAAACCCAGAGAAATTCCTTTGCATCCCTGCTCTCCAAGCAAGCCTGCTAATACAATTAAAAATGCACTGGACAAACTCCACAGAAACTCTGCAGATCAGCCTACTCTGCCCATTTTCACCCGTGAAGCAGCACTCCCACCAGCACTCGCCTCAATGGGCCGTCCAGCCCTTTGCCAGGGGAGAAAATATCCTGGCTGCAAAACTTTATTAAGGCTTTGACTAAGAAGTGGCCAACTGGGAGGGAAATGGATTCATGTGCTCGGGGGGGTTTGTTTCCACGTCCACGTAATTGCTTTCAGAAAACGTCAACCGTGCTCTCTCCTGGGCGTAGTGGGAGCATGTTCTGGTTCACTGGTTCAGCCGCGTGTTTTGTACGGAGTGGCTGAATGGATATTTACATGAAAATAGTATTGCTGAGCATTTAGTGCTAATCATTTTGTACTTGGTACAGCCATCTGGAATCAAAATATTGCAAGAATATTACAGATGCTCTTGCATTTTAGTCTCAAAACCTCTTAAAATATAAAACTCTTACATCCACTCTCTAGAGTTGCCAAACTTTTTCCACACTTCTGTTATTAGGCAACTCTGTTATTAAGCAATCCTGTTATTAAGTTCAGTGGATGTGAGACGTCTTTGTCATGCTTGGCACGGTGTGCCAGAAGCCGGCCCGTCACTGGTGGGGAGGGTGCAGCACCCTGACCACCGGGCTGCCCCGGCGCAGGGGCCTCTCCCCTCCCTCCCGCCCGCGGCCGGGCACGTGCCGTCCCCTCTCCAAGTGTCCCAGCTACAGAAATACAGGTCCGAAGGGTCATGCTTTTTGAAGGATAGACGATTGCTGTAGGATTAATCCTGTCGCATGGGGCTTTCCAAATAGCGTTTATCATACACAGCTCTCTAGAGGAGAGCAGGAGAGAGCAGAGCTAAAGGCAGAACTGGTCCTCACTTTAGTAAAACCTAAGATGTCAGACTTTCTATTAGGGAGCTAATCACTACCCAGCAAAGCAGTACGCTCGGAGGTTGGCTTTTCTTTTTCAGGTTTGGTGTAATGTTCCTGAAAGCTAATAGCATCTATAATGTTGTTGCTGATTTGTTTTGCTCTATGAAAGAAAGCAGAAAATAGAATTGCTGTATGTAGGAGGCAAAGATGTTGTATTTTGTGTAATGAGCAATGTGCTGCAGTAAGAAAAGGCTGCCACAGTAAACCTGCAGTCCCCATGAAAGCCTGAATTTAATCATGTGGCTAACCACTTGTGATCTTTGAAAGGCAAGGCGTTACCTTGGTGTCTGAGCACTACGTGATTTTGGAGGCAGGAATCCAAATAATCAATCCAGGCTCTCTTGTGCCTTCCAGGATACACTGCTGTGAAACTGTGCACTCCCTGGATTTAAGCAAGTCGAGCACAGCCCTTTGCAAACAGCCCCCATGCCGTTGCCCAGGCTGCACAGACGGGCTGATGGCCGTTGCCCACCTCATCCCCATCGCACACAGGTTGTCTGACCCCACCAGCAGGCGCTCGGGTGGGAGGAGATCCTGGGCTGAGGCTCTGCAGGGTGCCGATCCCAGCGGGTCGTGAGTGCAGCTGGGATGCACAGGTTGTCCTCCTCCCTGAGCTCCCCAGCGCTTTCCTGACAGGGGGGGACTGTGGCAGCAGGCTGCAGCTTCTGTAGTTAGCAAAGAGCGCCACGGTACACTACAGATGCACAAGCTTGCCCTGTGTCCCCACCAAGCCACCCACTGGGACCATGTCTGCTTGGTACAGTTGACTGGGGGAGACCGCATGGCAGTCACGGTGGTGAAACCTATGACTGGCTATTACAGATTTTACAGTACACAGGGCAGCATGAATCATGGAAGGAGGCAGGGGAAAGGATTGTGCATAAGTGTCTGGATCTGCCTGGTTTGAGGGCTCTGAGCTCTCATGGCTGGCATGGCTTCGGTGCTAGAGATACCACGGTGAGACCGGCTGGGGGGACAGGAGCACGAAGCGGTGAGGGGGGCCACAGCAGCGATAGCAACCTGGCAGAATAGGAGGTGATGGGAATCAGAAAAGGCCCCTGCATCTGGATCTGGGGCCTGGGTTTGAGCAGAGGAGAGCAAGAGACAGGAGATGAGAGGGAGGGAATAGCATTAGGGCCTGGTAAAGAAAATGATAGAGGAAAGGGGAATGCAGCTTCTAGAGAAAAGTTCAGCAGCTCAAATGTAGTAACAGATTTTTGCTTTGTTTTGTTTTTTAGAAATGAGATGAGGAGCTCAGTCTTATGCTGTTAAACAGCAGATCCCACACTTGGGGCTTGTCATGGAAAAATGCTCCAGCCTTAATATTCAGTTAGACTCAGCCTGACGCTGTCTGGCTGCGCTGCCCATACCATAGCTTGCACCTTTCACAAGGAGCTGTGTTACCATCAGTTGAGGTGCCAAACCCAGGGGTGCCACGGGGGAAGAAACCCATCTTTGAAGATTGCACTCCATTGTTTTGTGGATGAGAGCCAGGGCTCGGAATACAGGAACGTATCCCAGAACCACTTCTTTTTTTGTGCCAGACAAACGTCACTTCTGATAAGTTACTAAGAAGCTTTTACGTGCTAATTTAGCACCAAATTTTTGCCTCTCAGAAATCACATAGATGGGAGGGCAGCCACATGCACATGTGTTGAGAATGTGCAGGTAGTGGGGCTGGGTGGCGGGGCGTACGATGGGGGACGTGGGGCGTTGCTAAGCCACCTTCCCGCACACCATGACTGCAGGCTTTGCTTCGAGCTACAGAATTGCAACAGCTCTGCAAAGCTCTCCCGGCGTTGGGCCCGAGCATGGTGGGAGCCAAGTGGGCTCCCCTCTGGTGAAAATGACACAGAGGCCACAGCGTCATGAACATCAATAAAATTAATATTCTAAAAATCTACTGCAATGATTTTCAGTTATTGATCAAAACAGATACTGAACAACCATGTCCATTTGATTAATAGCAAAGACTTACTACAGAACCAGACACTAATATTAATCTTCTATTTTACTGCGTCAAGCGCACATAATTATTCACCACAGATACTATTTATATACCCACGTACTGCTAAGTGAAAGAATGCTTTCATCCTGGTTTTATCATTTCTAGATTAAATCACAGTTTTTCTATTTCCTCCAGTCAGCAACTCAGCCCCACAATTTTCTCTCCAAATGACAGGCAATTCTTTTAAGCACATTGAATTATTTTTTCCAGGTGGTGGTTCAGTTGAAATTAAATGTTACTCTTTCATATTGCTCAGTAGTACAGCTGTAGCGCACAAAGAAAGATGACTTTTAATATCCTAGCAAACTTGAAAAATAGGATTTAAACAGAAGATTGGTTAAATTCAGTGTTATTTATCCAGAGTGAGCACTGGCACCCAGCACCCCTTTTGCCTCAGGCACAGATGCAGGGAGCACAGGGAGGAAGAGGAGGCCGCAGTGAACCCATGGCAGCGTGAGCAAGGCATCAGATTGGGCCGCACCATGCCGCGACAGATGATGGCTGTGCCGCGGGGTGACAGCATGGCTCTCTTGGCTGAGCATTCCTGTGCTGAAGGCTGGAAAGGGCCTCTGGAGCTCACCCAGCCAGCCTAAAACCCACTCAGGCTCCAAAAGCAAATTGGCATGGAAAGCTTTGATTTTTATTATTTTTAATCTCATAGCGGTTTGATTTCCCAGCAGCTGGTGAAGGACACAGTGGCCTCCACCACCCTTGCACCAGCCAAGGCTCTGGTCTCCCAGCAATCAGAGCAAGGTCCCCAGCGGGCAGGGGAAGACGGGCATCTCCCTTGCGTGAACAAATACCGAGAGGAGACGTGCGGGGAAGGCAAGGAAGGTGTCTCGTTGCAGAGAGGCCGCTCAGCCAGCGCTGGGCACACACCACACCGGCTGTAAGCCTGAGTACACGCACACTCATCACCATTTCGCTACAACCATAAAGTGCCTTTTGATCCAACAGAGACTTCACTAACCTGGTATTAAACCAGATGATTATTTCATATGAAATCTTTCCATTTCCTTTACTTTGTCCACGTAGGGTCAGTTAAAAAACAACATTAATGTGAAAAACAGAGGAAGGTCAAATTCATAATTCATAATTCATAACCAATAATTATAGATGCTCATCGGATAAAGTCCAGCAGAAGTAGCCACATGCTCAGGTGCTGGGCTGAGTGAAACTTGCACAGATGGGTAAAAGATAAAAAAAATCCAAGGTATTTATTCGATAAATGCAGAGCAAATAGCTCGGGTGTTTCCATCTGGCAGGAACTGCATGTACTGAAGCACCAACGTTTTGCAAAAAAATCACATTCTATAATTTTGCAACTTGGTAACAAATGAGAAGGTCATCGTTACTAGAGATTAAAGCAGAAGAAATCCATGCACGTGAATCTGCTTTATTAGCCCTTACCTGAGAGGCTGCTTAGCCTAATCATGGAACAACAGTGCCTCCCAGTGACCATGGGTGTAATCCCTGCAGGTTCAGGTATTTGTCAGTATCTCCTCTTGCTCGTCTCTCAGAGCTTATGTATTTCGACCACAACATCTCAACGGACCTGTCTGCCAAGAAAGCTTTAATATTGAACTTCAAAATTAAAAGACTAGCAAAGAACCAGCACAGATATCCCCTGGCAGG
Organism: Egretta garzetta; assembly: GCF_000687185.1. Taxonomy (NCBI): domain Eukaryota; kingdom Metazoa; phylum Chordata; class Aves; order Pelecaniformes; family Ardeidae; genus Egretta; species Egretta garzetta. The sequence continues at coordinate 10,644,733 of NW_009260435.1, read as the reverse complement.
ACATTCTGTTCTTAATTTGCAAGGAAAAAACCTCAGTAATGGCAAGACCTGAAACATGGGGGCTGAGACCCCACGGATATCTGGAAATAGTGTTGGAAGTGTTCCCATTAATGCAACCATGACTATATGTTATGATCAGGCATACATGCAATGTCTCAGTTAAGCGCATCAATACACTTTTCTTGGCTGACTGAAAATTATTCACCAAATAAAATTAACATTTTCTGTCTGCTCTGCTATCCCAAAACAGGTCCTGACTGTTTCAGTTCCAAGAATCTCGCACTGCAAGCCCAGAAGAAGATCCTGAGTAAAATGGCAACCAAAACCATGGCTAACATGCTAATCGATGACACCAGCAGTGAAATCTTCGATGAGCTGTACAAAGTGACAAAGGAACACACAAGAAACAAAAAGGAAGCCCATAAAATTATGAAAGACCTGATTAAAGTGGCAATAAAAATTGGGATCCTCTATCGAAATAATCAGTTCAACCAAGAAGAGCTGGAAATCGTAGACAAGTTCAGGAAGAAGCTGAACCAAACTGCCATGACAATTGTCAGCTTCTATGAGGTAGAATACACTTTTGACAGAAATGTTCTTGCAGAACTTCTGAACGAATGTAAAGACCTTGTGCATGAACTAGTAGGTCGACACCTGACGCCAAGATCCCACGGGCGCATCAACCACGTCTTCAATCACTTCGCCGATGTGGAATTTCTAACTGCCCTGTACAGTCTTGATGGGGATTGTCGGCCATACCTCAAAAAGATCTGCGATGGCATCAACAAACTACTTGATGAGAAGGTCCTTTGAAACTACGCTCAAAACCAAGAAGCCAACCAAAAACTTCTCTCTAGAACCAGCCACCCTTCATGAGCCATGGTGAGCAAGCAAGCTTCCTTCCTATCGGTCTCTTACTCCAGTCTCCAGCAGGGGCCAGAAAGCGCTCACCAGGCTCGTGATGAAGTGGAAAACTTACATCAGAAAGCTATGAACTTTAATCTTTTATTCAGATAATTCAGTCTTTTCCAAGGAGCGGAGTGAGCAAGGCTGCTGATACATATTGTTCAGAAACAGATTGCTATACACCATGATCTTACTAGCTTTGTGTTCAAGGCTGACCGTGTGAAAAGAAAGCAAACTCAAACACATGGCTATGTAAAAATAGACAGGTGAAGGCAAACACGCAACACACGGCGTTTACCCCCAGGCTGCCCTTGGTGCATGTGTTTTTATTATTACCATGCTAACTGAAAGGCTTAGACAAGGTAGGGCTGTAATGGAATAAGCTCACTCCTTTCAAAAGGATCAGGAATCAACATGAGAAGGCATCTCTGATTTTACACAGTATTTAAGTTTAGCAAGGGAATAACAAACAATACAAACTGCCTAAGTAGGAGAAAATTTAAAGAGCTGCTCTAAGAAGCAATATTTTCATTAACGAGTTTTGGTTTATACCTGCTAATAACAGAGAGAAGGTTTCATTTTCATTTTGAAAAGCAGCTCAGTGGTTCAAGCTCAAGGGTAACCAGAAAACCAGATAAAGTAGTGCATCTGTTTCCCCACTCTCAGGGTTTGTGTATTTGGTAACATCAGATGAGTTCAGGCTGAAGGCTGTGCTGCTCTTTGTGCTCTTACTGTTTCGCCTGCTGGAACAAAATATTGCTTGTGAAGATTTTGAAATTGCACTTGTGAAGAGGAGCACGACTAAGACACCAATAGAGCTACAAAGCAACATTCACATCCCCTGTCCTCAAAATATTCAGCCTAGATCCAACTCTCGGTTTAACGTGTCCACGATGTTCATTTGTGCCTACGGTAAAACAGAGGTGTGATAAAAAAGGAAGCCCCTGCGCTTGCGGTGCCACCGAAGTGTGGTACAGCCACCGTAGTCTGGAGAGAACGGGCTTAGCAACTCCAGTGAGCTTCGTGAAGGACAGTTGTTCAGAGTGTTTTCAGTGACTTTTTCTTTTAAACAAAGTTACAGTGTCTTCAAACTGAAAACACTTTGCAAAGAAATACTGGTTTCTGTACAGTTTTGTTAGGATTAAGGGAGACCGGAGCAGAGCAGATAGAGCAGCTTGCCACTTGCAGTCTCAGGCTGGCTGGCCCTCACTAAAGGAAGTATTTTCAGAATTCTCTCCTCTCCTTGCCCTCCACATCTTATCCTCCAGACTCACCTCTACGCACTGACACTTCAGTGCCATGTACCATCTCCTTTTAGCTGACACAGATAGCAGGCAACCCTATTACCTGGGGTAACACCTTCCATATCACACATATTATAATACAGAGGATGCATGTACTTGAAAACTGACAAAGACAAAAAAAAATTATTTGAAAGCCATTCCTCTCTAAGGAAAACTTCCAGTGTGATCACCATTAGTTTAGGATAAGAAAAAATTATGTTTCTCATTTAAATTCTTACATGCTATGGTGGTAAACTATTCAAAATTTTATTCTTCTTCTGTTTTTCCTCACCCCAGAATAACTATATTGTATCTCTTGCAACAACAATTTTGACTATCACGCCTCTATACAGTTGAGAATACACGTACCCCGTTCACGTATCACTGGGGTTGTGCTAGATGGATTTTTATCTGTTCCCAGGAGAACTCATTTTGGAGCACAGTAAAAATGGCAGCACATTACCAGAGCAGTTTGTAATGATGTAATTTTCCTCACATTTCTTTTAGCCATAGAAAGTTTATTTAGTAGCAATGAAGGTGGACAATTCCTTTGCCACACAGCACAGTAATGAAATACCAACACTTGGCCTTGCAAGTTCAGCCATTTGCAGAGCCATATTCACATGCACAATTAGCTGCATTTTTTTTCCCAAGCACGTATTTGTCAGTTGATGCTTTTGAACAGTATTTATTGTATCTAACACTCCTGTCCCAGTGCACACGTCAGATTTTGCGTAGTTGTTTCACTTGTGGCAAACAAATTTAAGTTCTTTTGTTAAAGCCAGGAAAATAAAAAAATATAAAAAAGAGCTGATTCAACATTCAAGGTGTCCAAAGGAAAGGGATATCCCGTACCTGTGACCTTTTTGTGTGTTGCAAGTATCAATATTCAGATTCTGGTATTTTAGACAAACCAGCTGAACATCCATTCTGTTGTTTTATTTATACATCTGAGTAGCCTTAAGGAAAGAGAATGTTTTCAAATATTTCTCATACTTGCATATCCTGTATATTCATTGTTTACTTTTGTACTTGTAGCTTGGTATGTAACAACATTGCTAAAGTATGGGCAATGTTCAGGTCACTTTAAGTATGTGATGTATTACCATATTTGTGGATTAAAAATGTGTGATTACTGCCCTTCTTGTTTCCTTTTGATTGATTTATTCTGCCATCCCATGTAAATTCAAGCAGTAAGAAGAGGGAATTTGTGTAAGTCTTGTTACCTTCAACTTTTGCAACCCTAACGCTCTTGGATGACCAGATTTTGTGAAGGTAGGCAGATGGACAGCTGAAGGGTTTAAAAGAGAACTGGAAATCAACATTTCTGTTGCATCACACACACCCAGGACAAACTTGCATCAGCAGCAAAGGAAACGTCTGGTTTTCCACAAAGTTCCCAAGCCCTTCGGCTAACAAATGGTGCTGGCTCCACATGTTCAGTCACCAGGCTCAGAAACTCCCTCGCGAGCCCTGCAGAGGGAACGGCACATGCTTCTAGCCAACGGGTGCCGGGCTCTCCCCAGCCTCAGCCCGAGTGGTGCCCAGAGGATGCCCAGGCAGCCTGCCTCAGGGCCACAGCCATCTAACTTGCCAGGGTCCAGCTCTCTAGCACGCCCCTTCTTGCAAGTTTTCCATGCCGTATTTAGCTCAGTTTAGCCCAAAGTGACTGACATTGGACAGAAGACACATCCCCGACAGACTTCAAATCCCTGCCCTAACCATGAAGGTGCTAGAACCTACCAGAATGCTTTAACAACAGCAAGCATATCATCTCCTATCCTTATTCCCAGAAAAGGCAAACTGTTTTGACCAAAAGAGCTCAGGATTCACAACCAACTCAATTATACTGGAAGCAATTAAAGATTGGCACAAAGAGAAAACTGCCAACTACCTTAAAATAAAAGTTTAAAGCAATCTTCCTAAGTGGCGTTTTGAGCCATGCAGCTGGTAAAAGATTGCTGCCAGGTTACTTTTCTGAATCATACCATGGCAGGACACAATATTCTTTGTTTCATCACTGCCAATTTTATTACATAAAGAGAAAAATGTTAATGTTCAAGAAACTCTCAAGGGAGTGACCACTTTGGCATCCTAATAAAACTGTGCATGTACCACAGAAGATGTAAATCACACCCGACAGGTAATCTTATTTGTGTCAGAGAAACATTCTCATGGAGTCTTAATGGGATGACTTAAGCAGGTCTACTTCCGTTTTCACATGCCGATACATACTTCCATGCCAGAAAAAGACCATGCACAGTCTTATGCACACAGAAAAGAGAATACAGCTTTTTATGCTGAAAAACTACTAGTGGGACTCTAGAGGAGATGACTGCCTTTCCAATATTTAGAAACCATCAGGCAATGTCACATATGAGCTACTTGCAAGTACAGGAAAGCCTCAGGATAGTGCCATCCATTACCTAAATTTATTATCTCAGGTCTTTACAGGGCGAGAAGGGGCAGGGAATACCTAGGAGAAAGTAATAGAACACAACGGGAGATTTGATCTAGGTTTAGGAAAACACTGCATCATACTGCCATCTTGCACTTCCACCTATTTTCCTACCAAAGTATTTGTTTCATTACAAATATCAGAGATTACTTGGGGTAAGGGGGGAGAACCTGACAAACAGCTGAAACATGGATGCAGTACAATCACTTACCTGTTGACTCCAAACTGTCCAGAACTCCACATTGCCTGTGGCACAAAGCAATAAAACAGTGGCAGCTCCTGGTACCTAGGATTTTGGTCCCAAATGCCATTAAGCTGCCAGTTCAGAAAGGTCAGTATATACTCCAACAGGCCTCTGGTTGCCTCTTGGAAGTAAACTTCTTTGTGCTAACTGGATGATGTGCTCTCTTGCTTCTAACCTACTTCTACGCACCTTATTTCCCTTTCCCTGAAAACAGGTTAATCCTTCAAGATCTAGTAATTCAAAGAAAAGTAAATGGGAATACCACAGAAGACAAGAATATTCGCTAAAGGATTTTCAATGCAGAACTAGATAAAAGAATATTCCTTTGTATAACTATTTATGCAGCTACATTTCATTTTAGAGACAACTGGATCACAGCTCAAGATCAGAGGCATTCCCAGCACTGAACTGCCGAGGTTCTCAAGGGCCTGAGGTCCCTACGTCAACTGGACTGCAGCGTAGCACGCACTCTTGTAGACACTGGCGGCCGCGCCACACAAGACAGCCTCACGATGTAGATCCAGGCTGCAGATGCCTTCAATTCAGCAATCATGTCAAACTTCTCAAACTCCCAGCTCCTTCTCAATACTACACTACAGTGTGTTATGTTAGCACTGGACATAAAAAAAACCACTATTGCTGTCAACTGTGAGCAACAGGAGACCCCAAAGTCTCCTGTGATGCCCGAAACCAAATCCCACAATCTGGCAGTGTTCCAAAAAGAGTAGCAGATAATGTGAGCTGGCACACAGGATGCTGTTCAAAAGATATAAAGTATACTCTTTCACTCTCTTCATACCTCCAACTGAGGCACAGGACATTTAAATCATCAATGGATTCAAGATTTCTGTAACATTACATTCTGCATCATTTATCAGAAAAGACAACTAAAGTAGAACCCAGTCCTTAATATGCAGAAACACTGTGACATGTGGCAGCAAAGGATATTTAATGAGTATCAAGCTAGGTTTTTTTAAATGAAACCAAATTTTATTAAACTACAAGAAATGCAAAGATGGTGACAGATTAAGAAATACATTTGATGGGCCATCTAAGAATTAAGACTGACACAAGTACAATTCTCTGCAACCCCCTTTATGCAATGTTACCATAAAGCTCTTCAAATCCACATACTGACAACTTTACAACCTTTTTCACTGTATGATAATAGCGTAAAGAACATTACATGAACAACAGAAGGCATTATTGTCTTTTGCTGCTCTTTTTAAACACCAGGACATTGAACATCTCATTGCTGAAATGGTTTAAATGCATAGGCCAGGAACAGATACTTCTATTATAGTCCATACGATTACAAAAGTCCAATTGCATAACACAAATCCGATTTACCAGCAGGGAAATACTTTGCTGGAAATTATTCCACTATAAATCAGTTTTCATTTATATAAACTGCCTTGAAGTGCCAAGTAAACATTAAAGTATGCAGAACATTAAGTATATTTACAGGTTCAGTGCACTTTAAATTCCTCAGTAAGAGGGTACTGAAACAGCAATAAAAAAAGCTTTGCTTAAATGATTGTACTTGTGATAACACAAGTGGCTTGACTTACAAAAAAAACAACAAACAAGAAAAAAAGAAACTCTCAGCACATTAACATTCTTATGATGGCTTTATGAACATTTACCAACGCATTAGCAAAGTAACGGATGATTTTATTTTCCTTTACAACCAGTGCTTATCAGGTGAGAATCAGTAACACTGAAATATAACAAAGAATTTCCTTGTTAATATTAAACACTCAAAGGAGAGAATTCCCCTGTAGAATCCATTTATACCGTGCCTGAACTACATGTTTTTAAATAAAACCCATGACCAGTTATAAATAATATTAAAGTTCTCATTTTGCATCTAAATAAATTAAGATTGCTGGATTTTCAAGCCTGTGAGGTTATTTCGGGAAGGAGACAACCCAGACAGACACATTTATCACCTATGCTGCTCTGACTTAGATCTCTTACGCCTTACTGCAGTTCCTAGCCATGCACACACAATACAGCCACATCTGTGCGAGCCAAAGGTTTGAAGAGGCATACTGAGGGCATAGCTATAAATAACTAGAAGTAAAAGTAAATGAAAATTTCTTCCATGTAAATTTTCATGGGCAAAGATATTGGCCTGACTAAATTTATAGGATTGACTGGAGAGCAATGAACATGTCCACTAGCCAACTACCAACTAGTCAACATGTCCACAGCCAACTACCCCAGGCTCAGTCATCTCAGACTTGATCCACATGAAATTTATCTTTAGACATGCACAGATATTCGGTGACCGTCACAGACCCCCGAGAAAAGGGAAAATGACTGAAACACGAGGCAAGAACTGCAGACAGGAACCAACCTGAAGGGCCTTAGATCATCTCCCATGACGTGCTTCCATACAATTTCATGTGCCTACCCTTTATCAAAAACCTATTTAGACATTACCACTTAAATGGTAACTATCAAAGATCATGGGAAGTGTGTTGCTCACTAAACTCCCTTAACTTTAATCTTTTTTTCAAGACATGCATTTGTTGCTACATAAGTTACTTTCTACAACCGCCAATACAGGTCTTGTTGCCAGCAGTGCTTAAAAATAGCTTTAGAAAAATTATCAAAATAAAATCAGATGATCCTGGTAACCGATCAAGTCTGACCTCATAATATAGATATGTTTTCTTTAAAATCATATTTATGTAGTTGCTATGAGGAATAATTGTTGGCATCTATAAAAGCTGCATAATAAAAATAAATACTTTGTCATTTACAACAAAATTAAGAAATATACATTTCACTTAAACAGGTAATAATACTTTAATGGATTACTTGTTAGTCACTGTACAGTCCTGAGCATGTTTTTTGCAGGCGTAATTTAGGTCGTCATTCTTCTCCCACAAGTCCACATGATGTATGCCAGCTGGAAGAAAATTCTTAATACTTCTGAGAAGCAGTATCTTAATTTAGCTTTGGTAATTATCTGTGCAACTGTACAAATCTTCGATTTGCTTTTCACACACCAAATAGGTTAAGGCAGGCACTGCTGTTATTAGGATTCCTCCATCACCTTTTGACACTGATAAAGCAAACCATCTGGAAGAGCAGAACAAGGCGATCTGAACCACAAAGCCAGCATCCCTGAGTGAGTACGACAGTGCAGCAGACAGGGCACAGATGGAAGTAGCTGGCATGCCAGTATTCCCTCATTACCTTAAAACAGAGGTCACAGAAAAAACAAAATAACAAGTAATAATAGGTACGGTATAGCTCACAAAAAATGTACCTTTCTCTCAAACTCCGTTTCCGATGTTCTCTTCTCCTCTTACCCCTGCTCCTCTAAGATGTCACCAAAAATCATGCTTCCTGCATGTAATCCCAGCTTCATATTTGTCATATAGCTTCATTCCCATTCTTTTAGTCCTGTCCAAAACTCTTCACAGCAAAACAGTTTGCTCCCTTGTAAAATTTACTGTCTGCTGTATACCTGTACCCTTACAGCAGTCTTCACACAGACCCCCGAGTAAGGCAAATAAAGTCCCTAACTCCTGTGCTTACCATACTCCTTAAATGCTCCCTGCCTTAAACTGCAAGATACCTGCTTCATGCACTTACTTTCCTGGGACAAATTATAGGTTGTAAGCAACCTTACAGCACACTTTCACTCACCTATAATATCAACTATATGGAGTTTCAGCTTCTCTTGCAGTGTATTCATTGCTGCCGAAAGGGAATCTTGAGAAGGTGACATTTTTATATTCTGTTTCACATCATTGGAGAGAGACAACCACAGCTTCCCAAAGTCTTCTGTAGTCATTTCCATTGGCCTAAAAATAAGTTCACCATGTATCTTAGCAAAATAAGGTACATTATTCAGAATATATTTGGTCTCCCCAAAAATCGTATCTGGAAGCAACTGGACAACAGAGCAAGCAATAAGCAAATAGAGATTAGACAAACCCCTCCTCTTCCCAGCTTAACATTTAAAAAAAGTTTCTATTCCTTGCTTTAGATTTCTAAATGTAAAGAATACATTATTCTATGTAAATGAAAGACCAAAGTGAATGGCCTTGAGATATTTGCCCACTGAAAGAGACAAAACAAGTTCAATAAGAAGTAGACTTTATTATAGAAAACAAGGTGGATTTCACTGTAAAACAGAGAAGTCTACTGGAAAAAGAACACTTGCTTTCTCTACTCCTAAAATAAACTCAGTGTTCAAGAGTGAACAGAATGAGCTTTCTTCTTCCCCTGCAAAAGTCATCAGCCTTTTCATATAGTGTATGGGTGTCTCTACTTATTTCAGTTTGACATGTTTATATTCTGCCATAATTTAAACTGGCATGCCCTTCTGTTCACTCAGCTCTGTCAGCCTCCTCAAGAACGCATTCTGTAGTTCAAGACTATTCTAACCCGCAGCTACTGTCAGTATTCTCACTGGATTTGTACTTGTTCCTGGAACTTTGCCCTTTTTGTAACCGTTTACTATCTTTTACAGTCATCTCAATTAGATTAAAATTAGCTGCTCAAGATGAAGCTTATGTTTTCATAGTTGATACCCAAAATCATCCTGCCCTTGTCCAATACTTATTTGAGTACATGCGTTTTTAAAAACCACAGCTTATTTTATTTACCTGATGAAGTCCAACAATGATAAAGTTATTGAAAAATCCAGGCGAGTTTCCATCTCGGGCTGGTAATCAACAGTGCCAGAAAGAATTCCCCGTGTACAGATTTTGTCCATCAACACACATTTCTGGCAGCGTTCCACACTTTGAGCTTCTATTACAGGAAACTGGTAGGCAGGACCCTCCAAAATCTATATAATTTTTTAAAAGGAATATAAGTCTTGCTCTCAAGTTGTGTAAATGGCTAAGATACAGCTATGAAATTGTGTAAGTGGCTTTTATTTCAATTTTTCTTGGTCTATTTGGCAAGTGAATAGAGCTACCATTTCTCAGCTCTCATTGAGGATGAATCAATTATTAACATCTACAAAGTTCTATGATAATTAACCAACTGGTTTCCCTACCCCCCCCCCCCCCCCAAAATGATTGTTCAGAGAGATTGATGACCAAGAACCTGAATTCTGTACTTCAGTCCCAAAATAAAACTAATATACAAGAGCAAGCAACATTGCAACACACCCCAAGCTATATGCTAAAAGCAAGAATCATCCCCAATAACAAGGATAATTTCGAGATTAATCAGCAGTCCCTGGCCTCTCCAAACAAAGTAGTAACATAGAACCTATCTGTGGTAGTGGTCTGTGTGCAATCTTCAGTGAATTACAAAGAAAAACTAGACATGAGGTACCCATAACAGATTTGATTCAAGCCAGAAACAGGAAGGAAGGAGACTTCATAACCAACTGGCAGTTCCTTGATTAAGTCAATTCTAAAAGAAACGTTCTGCTTAATTCTCTTTCTCCAGTTATCACTTGCTGAGCATCTCCAAGGTTTCATAAGTCTGTGCTTCTCTCAGCAACATCCATGGATAGTCATGCTACTAAGCAATTCCCAAATAGCTTTCAAATTATTTAAGTGAAATTTCAATCAAGACTATCACATGGTTTTACCAACCATAGTTAAATCCCAGATGTAGCCAACGTCAAAAAAATGACCTGACCAACTCCTCTCCAACATCAACTGAATGCATGAGAACAAGAATGAAATATGACTGATGTCTTTGTGAGAAAAAAAAAAAAAACTTGAAGCAAGTTTACACAAATTTTATGTGAAGGAAGAAACTGCATCATGCCTGCCTATCAGATAAATACAAATGAATGTACAAGCCCAACAGTCACACCCATTAGCAAAAAGGAACAAGTTCCAAGTGAAATTTAAATATAATGGAAACAAAACTTCTTACCTGAAAGTGTTCTGCTTCTTCAAATACTAAGTTCACAGCATTAAGTGCAGAAGTGGTTTTATTTGAAACAAAAACAGTGAGCAACAAAGAGTCATCTGTCCACACCTTACATAAATATAGGGCTAAGGCCTCACTCTGACAAAGTTCCACTACTTCAGAGTGAGCGAGCTCTTCCAGCTCTTCTGGTAAGGAAGGGACCAACGCTGTTTTACTGGCACTTTCACACTGAGCACTTGGAGAAGGCTGAAAAATCTCAATATTACTATCAGCAAACAAAGATGACTGTGACAGCCTACTATGTGAAAGTCTGTCATCCAGCCCAGATTTTTTTAGTGACTGAGGTGTTTCAAATGCTAAATTATCTTCTACAATATCTGAAGAACACAGAGAGGCTTTCCTTAACCTTGTGCGTATATTTCCCTCACAGTCTTCCATGTTAATAGGTGCTGTATCAAGTAAGGGACCAAAATCTGAAGCAACACTACTTTGCAAGTGTGACACTTCCTCACTATTTTGAGTTTCATTTATCTTTGATCGTCTTTTGAACTTCTGAGTAGTTGTGTCCACTTTCCCCATCTGAAAAGGAAAAAGAAAAAAAATGGTTGGGGAAGTTTCTAGCAACCAGCTGTGTTACTGTTAACAGCATGAAATAGAGTGAGCAAGGACAAATAATGACTAAGGAAACAATTCAGGTACAAATACAAATAGAATCCAAACACTATAATGGATCCAGTAACAGGGTTTTGTTGTATTTCTTACAGGGTATTGGATTAGCCTATAATGCAAGAATGGCTCTAGGTTCTCTAAAACATAAACTAAAAGCTCCTATTAAAAAGCAAGCACAGGTGAGCATTTTCTGGTTAAACCAGTGATAAACGCCAAAATTTGTGCTGGCTAATCTGATAATGCCAGTCTTAAACAGATTACCTAGTGGTGAAGTCTTTAATGTCCTGCATATTACCATATATAAATAAAAAGCAGTCTTGACATAGGGAATCAAACTCTGGCCTTACTGCCAAATGCATGCCAATAGCTCCGCAAAGCTGGGTCAAGGAACAGTTGTTAGGGAAAAACTGAGACTAAAACTCAAAGCGCAACACGTAAACAGAGGGAAGCTCTAGTTACTGAATCAGATCTGCTCCAGCGGTCGCTTCATCAAGTAATATCCAACCTCTTTCAGGTTCTTAACAAATTATCAGATTACAAAAGTAATTTTCAATAGTTATTCCAATTACTTGGGTTTTTTTGTGTCATTTTACCACAATACAAAAAACTGAGACTAAAACTCAAAGCGCAACACGTAAACAGAGGGAAGCTCTAGTTACTGAATCAGATCTGCTCCAGCGGTCGCTTCATCAAGTAATATCCAACCTCTTTCAGGTTCTTAACAAATTATCAGATTACAAAAGTAATTTTCAATAGTTATTCCAATTACTTGGGGTTTTTTGTGTCATTTTACCACAATACTAATTACATCTCCATTTGCATATAAATATCTGTAATTGTAAACAAGGCAATATATGAACTTTAAACTGGTAAGTCTGAAAAGAGCCACTTACCAGACTGACACCAGCATTTGATCCTAGCCCAATAAACAAAGTTGATGCTAACTGCTGCTTCTCTTTGTCTTCCTCAGAGAGGCTGGCAACTTGATCAGACTGCGATGCAGGAGGATCACCCACCTCTCCCACTAATAAGCTACCACAAGAAACAGTTTGTGGCTCAT
>NW_009260435.1:10618049-10632235 GCF_000687185.1 Egretta garzetta | reverse complement strand
TTGTTTTCTTTCTTTGGAAGATAGCCTTCTTTTCCCCACAGCTTGCGTACTCCCTCAAGTTTCAGAGTATTTCTCCTAAAAAAGAAAAACAAAACAAAGCAGGAACAGCCGTATGAACACCACATTCACAAAAACATGCCAACACTCTAAACACCATTCACAACTTTGATATACACAGTGAGCAGTGGAATATAAATGAACACTTTTGCATCTGCATGGAGTTCCATGTTAGTAACGTCCTTCATTACTTTTAAAACACCCTGCAAATGCAGAGTTGGACTAAGCTATGTAGTCCTAAATATAGACCTATGCTAAGTCAGTATTACATACCTGCAGCGAGCAGTAGACTGTGTTTGCCAACTCCACACAGAGTTTCAGATTACATTTATAATGATTTGGATAAATTTTGTAAGACTGAATACAAGCAACATGGTATCTCCCCAGTAGAAAGATGCTGGGAATCTGTAAGTATATTTAAATAGTTCTATTGCTGATTCTTTAAAAAATAATTTAAGTTAGAGTAAGCAACTGAAAATTAGAAGAGACCTAGAAAGTATTTTTATTTCTTATGAAAAGCATTCACGTTCTCAGACACCCTGAACTCTAGCAGAAGTTAATTCAACAGACACAGGCTAAATGCTGAACGCCTTAAGGGTTAAAAGACCCCCCAGATGTAAGTGGCTTACATGCATAAGACTTAGGCCTTATTGTCTAGTTTGCTGATGCTTTGCTAAAGTCAGTAGTGTAGTTACTTAGTAAATTTAGAACCCTATTCAAGGACAGGAAGAATCAGGAGGGAATGAAGCAAAAGATAATAACGGATTGTCAAGGTTGCTAGACTAGAAGGAATGAGAACTAACTGGCGCAGGAAGATTTGTGGCTCCTTACGAAGGACAGTTTTTGATAAGAACTAGTTTACCTTAAGAAGTGGTTTACACCGACCCTGCAGTTTGGGCAAGAGCCAAGGAGCAACTGAGTCTGCACAAGAACAAGGGGTTACTAGCGGTGACAAAGAGGAGCCATCAGCCTTCATCCCCATGACCCCCGATGACCACCACAAGGAGGCACTGAGTCAGCGCAGTGGGGAGGGACTTATGGAAATGACCTCCTGAAGCTAATCTTAATACAAAGCGGGGATAGGTTATGCATATGTATAGGCATATTGGGAAACTTCTTGCATATGTAACACTTTGCTACATATAAACAGGACAAGTTGCCCCTTGAAGGTATGCACGCTAGGTGGAGCGATCCCCCGTGCATCCGGCGCCGTGAATAAAGAATGCCTGCCTTTTAACACTACATTGGTGTTACGAGGTTCGTTCTTCCCGATTTCGGTGACACTACACCTAAAAGCCTCACTCAAATTTTCTTACACAAACTGGGTAAAGAATCTGAAAAAGCTTCTAAGGTTTTCTGCATACCAATTTACCAATGGAACATATTTGTAGTGTTCTAAAACTTAAGGAGTATCTTACACTGTGAATCAGCCTCACTTTTATCTAAAAAAGTTTCCTTAAAAGGCACATTATTGTAAGCCCGTAAAAAGTAAGCATAGCCTGGAAGAAAAAAAGAAGCCACAGAAAAAAAATACTTAATCATGTAATCATCAGGTAATCCTGTCCCAATTTTACTGCATTAACTATCACTTAATTTGTACTTTGTGAAGAAAGCAGCAGAACAGTCTAACTGCATTAGCTTTTTTCCAATTATTTCAAAGATGCCATCCTGAATTTCTTCTTACATGACAGAGGTTTCCAAGTTCAACTGCATTCTTTTTAGTTCTGTGTAATGAAGAAGCAAAGACACATGATACTGACAAGAATAGAAGCTTAATGTACTTAATTTCAAACACAAATTAACTCACTCTTTATGCCCCGTCTCAGCACTATTACCAGATGTATCAGAACCAAAAGATAAACCAGTGGGGGACTGTCTGCCAGTGATGCCACATGAGGACACACTTGAAGCAAATGACAACCCGTAAGGTTCAAAATTCAGAGCTGCAAGACAGACAGAAACTTAAAATTACAATGAGGTATAAACAGGTAAGAAAAATCCATTTTCTGAAATGAGATATGCTATACTGCTGCACTTCACAGGCTTCTCATTCACGATCCCTTCCCCATTAAAAATGGATGTTTCTGTTCTGTAAATTTTTTAGACACAGAGGATTTATCCAAAACATATATTCATTTGGTATTTGGTTTTAAATACTGAAATTAAACAGAAATAGTGACTAAAATGTCTGACAATGCTTAGCATTTGTAGACCAAAAGTACTGTATTGGATTTAAATAAGTGAGCTTTTGCATTTGTTCACATAAACCTGAATAAGATTTTGAGTCCATAGTGTTATGTCCATATACCACCATCTGCTTTACAAACATACCTGACACCTTGGGTGATAAATCATTTTCACTTAGACTTGCACATCAGGATTCAGAACCAGCCACCTTAGCTATGCTTTACTAATCAAAATGTAGCTTGAATAGCTTCTAAAAGTTGTTTTGGGCTGTAACATAAAGAGTCTTTGTTATGTACTGAGCAGAGCACAGACTCTCCTGGAACTATCCCAGGGTACAGTCCCTCTCTCTCACCTCCACCCCAGCCTTACACTTTCTTCTTCCCAGCAATGTGAAGCAGCAGGGCAAAGCTGTTGGGCATCTGGGATGAGAGAAGTCTCCTGATAAAGGAGGAGGCAGTGCTAAGGAAGTGCACTGTCCCGTAACGAAGCAAGAAGGAACAGAGATCCAAGGGGCTTTGTGATAAACAGCATCCACATAAAGATATTAAAGCTCTAGCAACCTATAAATTTAGTTATTTATAAACAAAGAATTTCAATAAACTCAGTGGACTTCCCTTCTAGAATATTTCTGAATATTCTACCCCACCTGTATCTCACCTTCTAGAATATTTATGAACCAGTGGAAGACGCTAATCAGTACTTGTGACTACTGAGAAAAAACAGTAGTTCACAATCTGGTTCCTACAATGGCTTCACTGCAAAACTGTAAGAACACTGCAAACACCAGAATGTTAAATGCATGTTCTTCAGCACTAAAGACCACTAATTTCATTCTCAACACCTCAGTATGGAGCACTATTATGAGCTCAGTCTGACATATAGTGGATTGTAACCCTCACTAAGCTTTACATGCATGGAAAAAACCAGCATAGAATAATTCAGTTTCAACATATTTGACCTTGTTCAATGTTTCTCCATCAAAATCTTGATTTTTCTAGCAGGCTTAAAGTAGAGGCTACAGATGTAACACTCAATTTATCTCAGAGAAGTGTTAAATTCTGCCAAACTACACATGCAAACAAATGGACAATATTATTTATTGTATACATCAGCCTGCACAGTCAAGGTCTTCTTTTAAAAATAATTTAATTGTAGATAATGCAGTGTACAAGACTGAGGTTGAAAACCTTTTCTAAAACATTCCTCAGCTTTGCTTTACTGTTGAAGAATTAGAAAAACCAAAGTGAATCATTAAGAAGTGTCTAAAAGAAATCCTTCTGTGACTGGCCGTAATAAACTTTTATTTTTACTTTTTTGCCATGGAAATACTAAAATGCACTATAGGTAAAGTTTTAGGCTATTTTTAAATAAATAAAAGCACATAGTGCTGTCTTATTTGTACCTACATTAGGTAAGAAATGGAAGATTTGTGTCCTAAAATAAGTTCACAATAGTTGCTATTGCAAACTATAATTCCATAGTCAAGACTAAGTGCTCAGTACAGTAAAGTTAGGAATCCCTTGCTTTCACTTCAATAATCCTCATAAGTTTCAAATCCCATAGACCAGCAGAGAAATGTCCTTATCTGCAGAACAGCAATCTGTGATAAATGAGCAGTCACCTACACCAGCTAGACAGACATGGAATTAAAATCTAAGTTGAACTTCGCTAAGGCTACAGACAAGAGATGTATTAAGATAACCTTACTTTAAGAAATATTAACAGTACACTTAAGATCATTTGTTGATACTTACCAGGTAATTTACCAGCTATGTAATAAATGCAGTAAACTAACAGTCACCTTTTGCCTGAGAAAGCTTCTCCTCTTGTCTCTGGTGATGAGGCTTATATGGTGCTGCACCACGGCCAAGTCCCTCAGCTACAAACCCATCCAGAAAAGATAAGGAAGCATCTACCTGCACAGAATTAAGAAAAGTGAGAAAGCAATGAAAATATTTTCTGTAAGTGAGCCTGATGCTACCTGAAGTATATCATGCCTTATCAAATAAAAAAATCAGGATTTTATGTCTTGTCTCCCATATCTACCAGTAAAGATGCTGTATTAACAGAAATTTAGGCAAGCATGTTGAAACAGACTTTGAGCTAGAGATCTGTAACTTAACTCTTCTGCTATTGATTTTTTTTTTGTCTAAACAAGAAAAAAAAAAAGCACAGTGAAGTTTTCCCAAAATGGTTGATCCTACTGTTATATGAAAATACTGAATTCAAAAAATCCCCCTCAAAAACCTCAGCAATATCAATACTGTTTACCATCATTTATTATGGACATTTCACTGTCAAGAGCAGTAGTTTCTAAATAGGAGGCAAACAGTTTGAATTAAAAAAATCAGTACCATATCACTAGAGTAGGTCTAACTTGTCTTTAAAAAAGACAACAAAAAAAGTCAGTGTATAAAATACAATTTTGCTAAAAGCTACTCCAGCTTCTTATCTAAACACCATGGTTCTTTACCTTTCAGTATAAATATATTATACATATAAAAATATAAATATATATTATGATTCATCACCTATGCCCGAAAAAGTATGTTTCTGAAAACTCACTTTAAGCAGACTGAAGAGTGGCATCAGTCAGAGCTATCAAATATGAATTTTGAAAACACTTTTTACCAAACTATTCAACCCCTCCAAATTACAAAGAGGTTCATGAAGAACACACATTGCATCTGTCTTACCACCATGTCATTGCAACTAGCATCAAATGGAAGCAAGTTTTTCATCAGTGCTTTGTCTTCACACAGATGCTTCAACTCAAAGGCATATTGTCTCATGTAGGTGTCTAGAGAGTTGCTGAATTCTTGGATTAGTTTGTCAACTGTTTTTGAACAGGAGGTGCGTGAGGCTATCTTGGTGACTGCAGCCATTATCCATGCCTTAGTTTCAGAAGTAACGAAAGTCTTCTTCAGCAGGCTGTGTAGCTTTGTCAAAATAACTTCTGGATCAACATCTGTAACAAGGCTGGAATATTCCCCCAACACCTATTCACAAAGAACAGAAAATACGCATTTAGCCACACATAGCAGCGCTTTCAGTTTTGAAACTAGAATGTAGTACTAAATAACAACACAAAATTCACCTCATATTCAAGAAACTATTATTTAAACATATTCTAAATACTTTACCATCTTGGGTTTTAAATGTCAAAGGCTTGAAATGACCTTTGTGTTTACCGCAGACATGCAACTTCTAGCTTCTTAAAAATCAAATACCTACCTTGAACAGAAAGCTAAACGTAACAATTAGGCCTTTACAAAACACGATTTGCTCATACTGCAGCCTCTTCCTTTGGTGGAAGCTGAAGCTTACCCAGGTGCCAGACAACACTAGCATAGCACTTGACTAGTCACCTGCAAGGCTAAAAATGCACAACCACATCTGGCCTAAACCTGAAGACAGAAAGGCTCTCAGCATGCAGATTCATGTGGCTGCTAAGCCATTCCAATAGCCACCTGCCTTAAAGGGAGCAAGTCAGCTTTTCCACAAACTATGACAAGCTAAGTAGCCCTCAGGCACCAAAAAAGATCACTAAAAATAATTTCAGCATATTATTTTGACTTTAAGTAAAAACAAATATTCATGACTGAACATAAACCAGTTAAAATGTTTGCAAACATCACCACCTTTGACAGTTTCCACATATCTGTGTACTCAATTTTGACCATGTGTCTACCTTACCCAACTCATAACTTGAAGGAATTTCTGTGGATACAGCGCATCTTCCTCTTCAAGTAATGCTAAATAAGACTGTACTGCATACATCCGTAGTTGATTATCTTCCTTTCCATCATCAAATCCTAGATAGAAAACAATACATTATTTGTCTGAAAGTCAAATAACACCTCCCATCAAATATTTGCATTTTAAGAGGAAAAGCCAGATGGACGATTAAGGAACCCATCTAATTTTTCAGAGCATTCAGGGAGTTACCTTCAGCTAACAGCCTCAGAAAGTTGTTTGGGATATCAGGATGCACAACATCACCTCCAACCGAAAACACTGCATTCATCGTTTGGATGAACCACTCATTGTCAGGGGCATACGTGTCCAGATGTTAAGGAATAAAGTGCTAAGGCGTAACTTTCTTTCTTTTTTAGTGTGTTTCCTAAGGAAACAAGTTTTCCAAAATAAGCTACCCATCTTGCTCTCTGCAGTTAGCTGAGGGCCTGATGGTCAAATACCAGCTTAATCTAACCAAAGAGGAAATATTCCTTTATCTTTTAGAAAGTGTTTCCTGTAAAATTCATGAAAACTGGCGGTCAGGTAGAGAAGTCTTAACTTACTGCCCCGTTGAAAAAGCCTGCGCATGAACTTAGCAGCTATCCATTATGTGCAATTTTCTGGCTTGCCAATCAATACATCTTCAGTGGTGCATGAACACACATTAGAGTTTAAGCAGATTTTCACAGTAGGAACAGTTACAAGTTCACACAAGGATTTAGCTCTAGAAACCTGTCCTACTGTATTTTAAGTTTGCACTTCTTCCATGCTAGCTTTCCAGCATCTTTTGAGTTTGCTTACCCAATATCACTTGATCAATGATAGACTAGCTGATCTTTTCAGCAGCATTTGCTGTTGATTTAGTGAAAAACAATAAACATTTTGAAGTACTCCACAGAAACAACATTGCTTTTTTCATAGTTTTAAAATTTGATCAGCCTTTGCTAGCTTTGAAAGTTAGCTTCTGCCTTCCCCCAAATAAATCCTGAAAATGCACACTTACTGAATGGAAGTTTTCAACAGTACAAAAGCATTAATATTATTGTCTTATTTTTTGCACACTGCAAAACACAGCTCTTTTGTACACTACTCTGTGCCAAGCAGTGTCCATGTAAGATGGTAAGGGAGCTCTCTGTTAGAAAGAGCTTAAAACTCAAATTATCAAATAAGAATACATAGAGAAAATCAGACAACAGCAAGTCTAACAGCAACATCTGCCAACGTGCCAAACACCTAATCATCACTTCATCTTTTTGGCATAGTTAAGTAATCTTTTCTTTATTTCTATGAAAAAGTATTATTCTTAAAATCCATACACCAATTAAGAGCTCTCTAATAGGAAGATCATTCCCACAATTACAGAACAGTACTCAATGTAGCACTGAGGCATCTCTCTCCATGCAGTGGTGTAAGACTTCAAAGTTTGAATTAAACATACAAGGTTTTAATGCTAAACTCCAAAGCCAAAATAAAGCATTTCGAGTACCACTACTTTCTCTCAATGAAATACAAGAAACACTGTGGTCATTTTTGTATGCATTTTCTTTTGCATATTTTTTTTGCATTTGAAAGAGTGGAAAGCACACCTGTAACACTTCCTACTTCAAAAAAATCTTTGAAAGATGCTTTGAAAGGTACAAGTACTACGTTTGCCTGAGCTCTGACTCCAAAGCTTCAGAAAAATAAAAGGATATTTCTCAGCTAGTTCTGCTATTTTGCCAACTAAGTTGATGATAGCATATTCTTCCTTGCTTTCTTTTAAGTAGTCAAGCATCTTCTGAACTATGACAATTACATTCTGTCCATTCGTAATTCTATAGAGAAGCTCTAGAGTCTGAAAGAGAAAGCAAAAAAATGTAATTGGCTCTAATGACTCAAAAAAAAAGGAAACAGGCAAACAGAAACACTTTAGTATGATGCCAAATTGAGCAACTGTCTTTATTTGGCAAGTCTTAAGTGAAATACACTGCTTATCTACATAGCTTGTCACATTAATATTGTTCGTAACTGCTCTCTCACAATAACTGAGACATAATATGCCTTTTACCCTACTCATTTTAGAAAACCTATCACCCATCATAAAAATTAATTTTTCGTGTTTACAAATTCACTGACCTCCCTTTTAATAATGGGATCTGGATGGTCCAGACATTCAATTATTGTCATCTGGTGCTGAAGTGCCAGATTAGGATCCTGCTGGATAACATAGGTCAGAGCTTTTAAACCTAGAATATAAGTGATTGGAAATTATATAAGAGAATGTACACTACTGTGATCAAATTAATAAACATCTTGAAATCAGGTATCCTTACCTAAGTACTTCAGATTAATTTTGGGTGACAAAACAAATTTTCCAATGCACTTGGCAGCCTTTTCAAGTAGTTCAGATTTGGGATGAATTGTATAAATTGTCTGGACACATTCAAACAAGATGGCTGCAGGAGGGAGAGGAAAAGGACACATAATTAACATGTATTAAATAATTCTATGATACCAAAAATTTTAACAAGCAAACAAGCTCATTGATTATAACAAGGAATTGCAGTGTTGTCCCACCCCCACTGAATCTAACTGCAGAGTACCTACTGGTATAAGTAAAAACAGGATGAAATACTATCTCCTTTAGTACATTCATATTTTTTTATTAGCCTTTGCCACTGTGTATACAACTTTCTATACTTAAAGTTCTTCCAACCTTGAAGTCTCCTATAGTTGCTCAAGGGACTGGACTGGGACAGTCTTTAGAAAGCCAACGGGCAACTAAAAAGCATTTGAGACAAATTATTTTTCAGTAATTCATGTGATTTCTTAGCTACCATCAACAGCCAAAATCATCCCAAGAACATCCTTATTAAGAAAAAACTTTACACCATTGCTCCAGAAAATGCTAGAAGTAAACAGAACAAAACACAAAGTAATTAAACATTTGTGGCAGCAATTTGGGCAAAGATTCAGACCAAGTTACTCTCCCCAAGTTAACCGGCATTTAAAATCAGGACGTAAATTTTCAGCGGTTCTTGTAATTCAATCTCTAACTGAATTGTCCAATAGACAACCACCTGTTATTCTTAAGCGTTACAGAACTAAATCCACAGAAGACTAGAAGACAAGCAGCAAGAAACACGTAATAACCAAGGACTTTATGCAAAAATGAGTAGTCACTCAAGTACATTTTCTTTTGTCTGGGATCATCAACTAAAGTTTCATAAAAAGCTTATCGTATGTAAACAAAACCTACAAACCTGCAGTCTACGTCCTTGTATAAATCATAATAAACTGCCTACTTGGGGACCTTAAGTGCTTAAAACAAGTTTATTTTTTAACTCTTAGCAATTGCATGCACAAATCATCTGTATTAAAAAGCACCACACCTTCCAGTATTTTCCACATTCTTGCCTAAAGGAATAGAAGCAATAAACTCAATACACTAAACATCTGACAGATGCTTCCTCATGTATTATTTACTAAAAGAGAGTACTTCCCCAAAGCTTCCCTTTTTAATGGAAGTGAAGCTTACACAATGCTTTACAAAATATGTAATAAGTAGGCATTAGACATCTAGAGCTTTGGGCTATGTTCCTTCCCACCCCCTAAATGATGTTTTTAAAAAAAAAAAAAAAAGACTCAAGTTTTCTTTCCATTCCGTTAGCACATGTACTTTGGCAACATCTATGGGGCATTATTTTAACAAAACAAAAAATAACAGTGGGTTAGTTTTTTTCATAGTGAAACAGCTCTTAATTTAGGGTTCTAAAACATCAGATCTGGGTGTTTGGGGAGGTATTAAGACCTGGGGAGGGGAAGGCTAAGAAAAATCCAAGCAAATTGCTCAGCTTTTTATTAGAAAAAACTTAACACTGCAATTATTCATTTTGCTTTGTTCTAGCAAAGACAGCTTCCTCTGCTGAGACGACAATGAAATTAACATAGTCTTCTAACATGTTCTAGAAATTTTAAATTGAGATGTGCCAAAACCACCTTTTCACAGGCACCACTATCACTGAACTCTCAATGTGTAATTTTTATTAACTGTGGCTAGAGGAAAAGCCCTGCACAGCTATGAAGAACTGATGCTGTCACTCTTGCACACTTCTAACTGCCTTTCTCAGGGCAGTGAAAAGATCTAAGCATTTCTAATAAAAACAGGGCTGTATCACTAGGATTTTTCTTTTATCATTTATTTCAACTTAAGCAATATTCAGTAAGAGCTTTCACGAAGAAGCTGACTTTCTGTATTTAAGGTCAAGGACAATGCAAACATAGGATAGAGGCCTTTCAGTTGAGATGAATTCCCAGTAGAGAAAAATTTTTTGCTTCAATAAAAAAACCTGCACTATACAGCAGCGTATCACTTGTTTTACAATTTACTAGTTGGGCACTTAAGAATATAATTAGATTTTTCAAAAGTACTGTATACATATTTTAGCATGATCAACTGATCACATTTTCAGTCTTTCCAAATACTGATAATTACATAAAATAACCTCACCCACCATATGTAATATTATGATTTATCTCTGCTCTTCTTAAAGATTCATCTAGAACATCATACATCAATTTGCTTGTCCTGTTTAACAAGAAAAAAAATTTAAAATTATTTGCAGCACTAACAAGCATGTAGTCTTATTTTGCCAAACAGCTCAAAAACTAGTATTGAAATCTGTAACACAAGTTATTCATAGCCACAGATTCGCTTTAACATGGAAGAGCTCTATAACATCTTTCTAAATGGCATCTAACAAGATGCTTGCAGCTTTCAAAAGAAACACTTACCATGTCACAAGAATAAAAACACTACCCTCACTGTATAAAAAATAAAACAAACAGGAAAACGATCACAGACAATGAGGTCCTCACAAAATTACACCACTTTTTAAAGTACCTTTACTCTGGATTTTCACACAGTTGTTTGGTAACCTACTAACAGAAGTCCCAGCAAAAATACATTTCAAGCATATTCCACAATAATCAATTGTTTAGCCAATCCAGAAGCTAAGAAATTAATTTTGCAGTTTAAAAACTATCTGCTCACTGTATCGGTTAATACACAAATGTTGAAGTTCAACACTGAAATCCTCATATTAAAAAAAAAAAAAAAAAACAAAAAGCTGTCTGAGGTACAGGTCGTGACTGTATTCTTTGTACCTTCAAAATACTAATTACAGAGAAAGATCTGGTTACCTTGGATCATCTTTTCCCAACAGCCCCAATATTCTTAAAAGCTGAATTTGTAACCATGGTGCTGGCACGCTGTGATAGTTGAAGTCAATGGGAAGTTTTCCTCCCACTACCTGCTTTAGGATGGTTACAAAACTCCCAGTCAAGTCCTTGTATCCAGATGAGTCTTCCTACATAATGAAAGAGAAATACAATTCAAATATTTTGATACAGCAAGCACCTCAAAACCAAAAATAATCCACAAACTGAGTAAGATCAAAATACCTACACTGATGTCTTCATTTCTTTAAATCAAACTTTTACTCTCATCCCTCAACACATGTAAGCTCTTCGCTTTAAACCTATGTTATTTTCTTACACTATTTACTTACACATTCTTGCTAAATGGAGTGAATATAACTTGAAGGCAAAAAATAGTAATTTACAAGCAAATTTCAGCAATGATTTAACACACTGTAGAAGTTAGATCCTCCAGCTAAGGATGCCAATGATGCTGAGCATTCGGATCACATAAGACGTGGATTTGTCAAGCTAAATGGAGAGCTAGCGCAAAGAAACAAAACACAGACATCCACAATCACATAAATTAAATTTTCTAACAATTACAAGCAAGTTTTTTCTGCAAAACTTCTGTATAGTACACTGTATTTTAAAAAAAAAATATGTAAAAATAGCTCCTAAGTTCAGTTGTGCTTCTAATTCTTTGCCTACCTTAATCATTTGAAGATAAATATGCAAAGAAGCAGCCATGACTCCAGCATCCCTGTCACATAAGGCTTTCCGGAACTTATCATGAATATGCTGAACTTGGTTAGGAGCAATGAGATAGAATTTATATAAAGCTTGAACAGCTTTTCTTCGGATAATTTCCCTGAAGAGAAATGAGATTTACAGAAAACAAAATGAAGCTGCTTGTGTATTTTAAGTAGCTGTCTTAACAAAAAGAACTTGCACTTGTTATTTCTACAGCCATGTAAAATTATGTGGCCAGCCATCAGAACATCATGATTTGGAGAGAGATGAGAACCCACGTTTTACGTATTTGATAACAAATGACTTTGCAAATACCATCTAAGTGAGGAAGTAACAAAGCACACTTAAAAGCATAGTAGAGCTTGATGCCAGACTGACAATTCAAAAGAATGGCCACCAAATAAACAATTAAATTGGTCACTGCTAATCTGTTGCGGTCACATGTACAGCTCCAAAAAATACCTGTCTAGAAGTTACTGAGTCAGTTCATTCTGCAGTTCCTTTCCTAATCAACACAACACTTAATATTATCCTCTGTGTATCGGTTATTTTAAATTAAGAATCAAACAATTCAAGGCTATTGGTATCTGCAGATGCACTTTTACCAACAAAGTTTCTATGAAGAGCTTTATATAAAAAAGTATCAGTGAAGTACTTCAAGGTTCCCGACCTGTTTCTCCACTTACTCTACAAACACTTCTTCATCCACATATTCAGATATATTCAATTAGATTTACCTATCAAAACTGGTTATGAAAAAAATATCTATCCAATACTCAGTCAAGACTGCAAATAAATGAGACAAGAATCCAAGAAAGGAGAGGAACAATTTCTGAAAGTAATGATTAGAAAGACCAACTCAGACAAAAAAAATGCCAGTTTACTAAAACTACCTACAAAATTAAGTCAGCCAACAGTACAAGACCACTTGAAATTCTGTAAATGAATACATACTTTGAATGCTGGAGCTTGTCTTCTATTAGGGGAAGAACAGCTGGAATCATCTCCCTTGGAAAGATCTGGCTGACAATGGTTAATGCCATGCACACCTCTACTAGATTAGTGCTCTGTAAGTCCTGTTACATCATTGAAATAAGACAATCATTATTAATTTAGACTTTTAATTTCTGCACAGATATACCCCAAATCTTTCACCAGCAGGCTGGATCCAGCCCACCTACAGCAAGCATCCTGCTGCCAGCCATCCTGTTGTCTGCTTGTGTTTGAGAAGTGCCAGATGTCGAGTTCTTTTCTGCTCTTATACATGAAGAAGGGACATGCAGCTCCCCACATTTGTGTTACAGAACTACATTCATATTTAAACGTATTTAAGATTAACACAAAGAGCTGCAATCAATATTTGTTTACTGAAATAGTTTGGCGATTGCAAAACTATGCTGAGTCCCCAAGTTGGATCAGTGGGATGAGTCACTTCTCACAGAATTCAACAGTATTCTCCCTAGTGCCTTTGATCTAGTCCAAAGAATTAAAAAAAAGGAAGCTCAATAATACCGCCAATTACATGTTTGCACACTAAAATATTACCTAGTCCCTAAGAAGACAATGCAAATTACGCATAACATTCTACAAAAGAAAGAATAAAAATTGACAATCTGTCCCAAATGCAATTAAAAATAGGAGATACAGCTCACTGGAGCCTTAAACCAAAAAAGGATGAATTCATGAAATACAAGACTATAATTATTCTTCAAAACAAATGAAACATTTAAGAATGCCAGCTCACATCATTACTTGCTCTGGCCACTTGTCCCAGGCAGGTTTTAGTGCTTGTTTTGGTTTAGTTCTTTGTGGACTCATTTTTTCCACTTCTTTCTATAGTCTTACTAGTTTCAAGTTAGATTTTTCAAGATTATAAAACAATTTTCAATCACAACAGCAAAATGAGCATCACTTTTCGTCTATTATTTATGTAACTTCAGCCTACTGTAATATGAAAATAATCATTACACAGGAGTTGTTGTAAGTCACAACTGCTCCATGCAAGAGGCAGTAATAAAGAAGATCACATCTACAACATATTATTAGATAACAGATTCTCAGTGTCATTCCAAAGCATATTTCCACTTTCTACCAAAATTATCAAAAGATCGAAGAGATACTTGCTGTCAGCTAAAAGCAAAAGTTTACACTGAAGTATACATGCATGGCTCCTCCTGGAGTTGAGAATGTACAGAATTGTACATTTTAGAAAGGAAATTTTATGGTGTATCTCCTTTGAAAAAATTTTAAATTATGGCTTCAATAGCAGGAAA
>NW_009260435.1:10614010-10617843 GCF_000687185.1 Egretta garzetta | reverse complement strand
ATGCCAAGATTAAATGAAAAAGCCACAGAAAGCCATTTCAAATTTTTATTGCTAACCAAAGAAACAGCAACTTTAAGAGAGCAAGATAGAATTAATGAGTACATAGCATAGATGTTGTGTGACAGAGAACAGGAAGAATTGGTCCAAATTTAGTTTACCTCCAGACCTCCAAAAACACTGTACCTTCACAACTGTGTTCACAAGTAGAAGTAACAGTTCATGATTTTCGTGGAGAAATAAAGAAACTGCCAAGTAACCTATAAAAGAAAGCAGCCTCTATTACTGTTTTCAAGCAATAAGCAACTTCAGGATAGAAAACTTAAGACTGTCTGTAATACTAGAAGAGTTAATTCAAACAATTAAAAAACCCAACAAAAACACCCCACTGTTGGATGACAGTTGCTTGTGTCTTAAACATCAAGACTTACTTTTATTTCCAGGCAAACTAGTTATATTTAAGTTGCAGTAAAGCTTAACAAATAACAGCTAAGAATTCATAAACTGTGAGAAGTAAGATGCATTCCAATGCTATTATAGCTAAAGAGCAGCCAAGAACACCATGAGAAATTGCTTCCTGGAAAACAAGTATCTTCTCTGCATGGACAAAAGGATTTCTTCTAGACTACATAACAAATGTACGTCCTTGTATTTGTTTCTCTTTTGAAAAAAAATAAAGTTCCATTTCAAGTAAATTTTATATTCAACTTGGAATACACAAGTAAATTCACCATCCTATGCCAAAAACTCCCTTGTTATTTCTTAGCAAGGAGGAAACAGTTCCAGAACCCCAGAAAAGAAACCTTCCAGAAACCTTTATCTTCAAGACTCCTCTTCCTTTTCAACTAAGGGACTTAAAGTGGGTGGGCAGGGAGGGTGTGCCACAACTCATGACAATACTTATATTACAGACATGGATCTTTAAAAAAGGTCTCAGTTCATTCAGAGCTTAGGGATCAAAATGAGCAATTTAGATACAAATAACTATTGTCTGGGCTAACAGATTGATCTATCTGCTTGTGAAACTACGGACTCTACCAGCTTAGCATGCCTGCAAAAGTGTAGTTCCCTCTCATTCATTGAGGCTCACATTGGGTAAAAGAGCAACCCATCTTGATTGGATCAATTGACAACATTTCCTTAATACAGACTTCAGTTGTCCACATACATCCCATATAACTGCAGAACAACAACAAAAAAAATCAACCCACATACACACTTTGATAGCATCCTTTTACCAGACCAAAGTTTAAGGGAGCTTTGTGTCCAGAGAACTTTAAGCCACCTACATTTAAAAAAAGTAACACTGCTTCACCAAAGCCCTAGTAAAAGCCCTCAAAAAGAGCTCTAGTATGGAAAGGTCTCAAACTGATTAATAACAAGAAGCATTGGTTCTTGACACTTACAGAGGTCACAAAGTTTTCTTCAGAACAGCTTACCACCTGCCCTCCCAGGTTTGGTGAAGACAGAATTTCTTAATCCCTAACAGGGCATCTGCGCACTGGTTTTCATTACTCAGTGATAAAGCAACTTTAAATCATCACTTGTAACGCATTCTCTCAGAAACTCCAATGCTTGAGCAGATGATCCAGATGAAATTCAAACAAAGGATATCAAACAAGCATATCCCGCAAGACATTGCCTTCCTTCTGTGTATGCAGACATAGTATTGCTTGGAGTTAAACCATTTTTTCTGCAAACAAGAAGAAACGTCTTCACTAGGCAGTTGAATCAGCAACTGCAAGGAAATTCTCCAGACGAGATAGGCTGACAGCTACATCAAACCACATCCACTGGAAACAATTTAATAGCCACACTGGCAGTCAAGGAAATCGTAACAGCATAAAACTTCAAAGAAATCAGAACTAGCCTGTCAGAGTTCCTCAGGAACTTCTGCACCTATGCTGTAAGGACCTCCCTATTTGCCTTATTTCCTGCAGCTGCTTCTAAACTAAAGAAGTCCTACAAGCACCAAAACTGAAAATATTTTAGGGCCACTTTGCTAACAGCAATAAGCCCTTTATAAAAATTCTAAACAACTATCTCTAAGTTAAATACTGGGAAACCAATACTATGCTCGCAGAAACTGTCCGACATTAACATCTTTGTCTGCTCTTGCACTACAGTACTTGAAAAAAGAAACCAAATCCTGTCAGAAACTCACTCTCAGCTCGATGCATTTTTAAACAAAATTTCTCATTAATTACTTGTTTATTGGTGCTACAATTCAAAAGAATGAAAGAACAACTGATGATTTAAAATAAACTCATTTCCCCCGCCTTCTGTTCTACAAGCAGATACAGAGCAGCTCACAAAGTATAGATTTCACTATTTTCAAAGAGTAAGAAACTATGAAACAAGACCAAGAAAACAGAAGAACATTTTAAGTTGTATTTTTACATGAATTATAAATCCTAAGAAACTTTAAAAATAGTTTGATAATATTATTAAGGTTACAGCTCCACACACATACCAACTCTTTTCTCCAAAAGATTTCCTTGCTGCGCAAGCTTGATTGCATGGATATATCCAAAGGAAGACTCGTACCCCAGCATTTCACAATAGATGAGTCTCACCATACATTCTTTCATCACCCTCTGAAATACCAAAAATAAGTGATTGAGAATTTCAAGTCAGCCATGTTTTATGCTTTTCTTCACTGCTCTAGTGAAGTAGAAGACTTTATCTGATAGAAATGCGCGCATTCACATCCATTTCCTAAAATCAGGGTACTCGTAATCTTTCCTTTGCTATGAACCACTTCTGCAAATGAGTATTAATTTCTGATTGTGAGAGCAGAACGTCTCATATACGACCCTTAAGGATGCCATCTTATTTTGATTAGCATGCGTGTGATCAATACTAGATTAATTATGACTAATATAAAAAATATGAATTCTGAAGTGTTAGATGATCACACTGCTAACATAAATTATTTTTTACCCATCATTACACTGACCTAGGATGGGCTTCACTATACGCGAGGTAAAACTTTCTTTTTCCCCTTCAAAAACTCTCACTCATGGGACTGAGATATGCATCTCCTAACTCAAACCAGAATGTATCAATTCCTGCAACTCAGACATGAGCAACAGTGTACACAACAAAGCACAACTTCTGATATGGGGCAAACGAATTGCAAGAAGAGCGTCAGCTTGCAAAGAACATTCTTTGATAGAAGCAGTTCACCGCCTAGCTTTTTTGCCTGCATTATTTCAGAAACTACAGAATGCCAGACTCTGGGCTGTTACAGTTTATTTGCATCAAACAGAATCACAGTGTCCTTGCTATTTTAATCACGCTGCAAAAACCCCACACATTGGTACCTTTTAATGCTGATGATTAAATACCTATAATGCAGATAACCTGTATGCTCCACCTGGCAAAAAGAGCGAGAACACTGTTTTTCTTCACCTGTGGCCTGCTGTTCCCACAGCCTGTAACCACTAACAGAACTTACAAGCGTCGTGGTGGGGGCAGAAACTGTTGCTTTCAAACTGGTAAGCTCCTGCTGGATTAGTTTTTCTTCCTCCTAGAAGAGATTAAGCTTACTTTAAACGCGCCTAAGTTTTGGAGGCAAAATACGAAGCAGAAGTCAAAGAAGACACGTTAATTTAGCAGTACTCCGCTGCCTTCTCAAAACCAGCGCACGGCTCGTTTGTGGCGGGAACGCCGGACGGGTCGTTCGGGGGAGGGAGGGGAATATTCGGCGACCGCGCTTCCCCGTGCCGCGACCCAAGGGGACAACCCGTGAATGTGCACTGCCGGGAGGGTCCGCGCCGGGTTCCGGAGCTCAACAGGACACAGCCCCGGGGCTGAGGGGCGACACCGGCGCC
>NW_009260435.1:10609927-10613381 GCF_000687185.1 Egretta garzetta | reverse complement strand
GGGGGTAGCGGCACCCCCCGCCCGGCCGCCGGGGGTTGCTGCCCGCGGTCTGGCGGTCACCGATCGCATCGGGACAAGAGCAGCCCCCCCCGAGGGAGCTGCCGGGCGGGGGGCGCAGAGCAGGGAGCGGCCTAAGCGGCCTAACCGCCCTCCCGCCCGCGGGAGCTCGTGGGTTGTTTTTTTGTTGTCAGCATGACAAAGACATTTAAAGGTGGGTTTCGAAGGAGAGCAGTGGGATGATTTGTAGGTGCTTCTGGGCAATACCGACCTTCAAGGGCGAGGGGGAGCGCCTGGAGGGTGGTCTTGGCCGTGGGGCTTCTGGGGCGGGGCGGTTCCTGAGGCGATTCCCGCCCTCCTGGCCGCAGGGGTTCGGCGTCTTGGGGAGGTTTCCACCACGCAGCTCCTGGGAACTGCTTCTGCATTCACTGCTCTTGCGAACGAAACGAAGGATTTCTTACCCGTGAAAAGTAAGGTGTGAATTTATAAGGTTAAAGATGACGGTTTTTTCCTGACTCTTTAATACCGTTTTTGCCATTTTGTAATACTGTACCTTTCAAATTAAAGTTAGTTCTACGTCACTGTTGCCAAACAGGAGTAGTTGCAGATGCTAAATGAACAGAAGCCTTGTTCGTTTTGGTCATGTGGTGCCCAGAGAAGTGATTTCGATTAACAGAACAAGCTCCTCCTTGGTGTGTCGGACACAGGCCGTGTCCCAGCCCTGCTCTGAGACGCCGCCATGTGCCTCCTGGGCCGCACGTGGCTGCTGCAGGACTGCGTGGCTGGGGTGGAACTGGGCATTCGCCAGCAGAGCGATGAAACAAACACGTGGAAGAAGGGTGCCAGATGACTTCCGTACATATTTGACACTACAAGCAAAAAGGTGCAGCTAACCCAGTCATGGTTACCTGATCTTCTAGGATATGCCTCCCCAAACCTGGGTAATGAAATCTTCAGCCAGTTGCAACAAGATGTATTCAGATAGTCTTTACGGTATTTTTTAACAGAATTGGTTTTCTCTCACTGTTTTTCGTGTGAACAAGGAAAAAGCATGGTGCCGCTTAAATATGTGAGTCAATCATCTCACTAAAGACTGCAGACTAAAATAATACTGTATCTTTGTAGGTTTGGATGCTTAATTCCATTTTAGAAACCCATGTGTGCCTTTTTCAGTTACACATATTTTTCTGAAACAAAATTACTTGACATTTTCTGGTTTATATTTCAGTTCAAAGGTGACATTTTTTTTTTCTAGAAAAGGTGGGAAAGAAAATGAAGTAACCCCTTCTGAGCAATGTGTTTCCAAGGAAAAAGTATCACTCCATCTCCAACATATGTCTGGTCAGAAAATCATGCAGAAGTTTGAAGCTATAGAATGATTTAGCATCAGAAAAAAAAGCCAAATAGGAACAATCTGAGGTCACTAGTTTTTAAAAGTATTTAAAAGTTGGCATTTCCGTGAAGCTAAGTTGAAAGATTTGTAATGGGTTTTTTTAAAGTTCATTTTATAAAATGAATTGGTTAAGAATATCTCAGTTAAGAACTCCTCATGTAAAGCCATCATATTGTGTTGTAGAAGCTAGAAAAGCATGAAAGCTTTGCTGACCAAAAATGTAAGCTCAGTAAGCATAGGAAAAGCTTCTGCTAAACCTGATGGAACTTGAATAAATGCTAAAAGCTCAATAGCTTCACTTATTTGTTTATTTTCATTGTTTCTAGGGTCTTGAGTCCTTAGGTGGTGTACAAATAAATGCGTATGTAAAATGACTTGCAGAGTACCAACACTCAGGCTCGTGCGTGATTAATTTCTCATACTTTCACTGATTGCACTGAAATCGAGAGGACTATTCATAGTGCACACATATGTGCAAAATACATGACTTATTGTCAGATGATTGTAGATATGTCTGATGCCTTGCATAAAGATCACCAGATCATCTTTTCCAACATTTTTTTTTCTTTTAAGCACTAGAATATTTAATACATCATTTAGCATAATATGAGACAAAATAGGAAAAGCAAAACCACAAAAGTAAGGCATGTCTACCGTCTAGGCATAAACTTGGCAAGGTGGGTTGTTGGGTTTTTTCCTGCTTTCATCTGCCTTCTGTTTTCATCAACTAGATGAAAAACCTTGAAGCGCAGTTATAAAACAACTGTAAAAATAGCACTGAAAGGCTGCGTTTCAGTTATTTCTCTAGGCTCCATATCAACGGCACTCGCCACAATAAAAACACTCTAATTGCCATTCCTGTAAGTTCTCCTTGGCATCTGATAGGCAAGCGGTACTCTTTCTGGCTCATGAATCATCACTGGAAATAAATAGTTCTAGAATAGAAAATGGGTTGATTGTGGATGAGCCAAAATAGAATCCAAAATAGAAGAGCTTATGCTCTTCACCGTATTGTCTCCGCGCTGGCAAGAGGAGCGTGTAGTAGTAGATGATGTAAATGATGCCAACTGAAAACGGAGATGTAGTGAGAAACAAAGGCAGCACTTTTACCCAGTCATTTTCCTATGATGATTAAACATATTTTGTCATAATTAGCAGATATTATGTATTATCTGCCACACGTGTCATACAAGCTTACCAGTACGCTAGCAAGGAGCCCTGGGCCAAGTGTGCGAAACCAGAGCACAGCACTGCAGGTGTGCTCCGTGCCTGCCAGTTACAGCAAGCACCTGCGAGTGCGTGGCCTCTGTGTGGGGTCTTCATCAACGGGGAAATGGTTCGTGTCTGAAGTTTTAGGCTTGGCTTTCCTGGTATGTTTTTTTTGCTTACAATTTCAAGAACTGGAGTGGCTACCGCAGTCGTACTCTCTCTTGATGACAGCAGGTTTTGAATCCTTTTCTCTCCCCACTATCGGTCCCAGCCCCATCAGAGTCCCTCTGCTTCATTTCTTGTTAGAGAGGCTTGGCCAAGCAGGAGGTGATTTAGCACTAAGGAAACAACAAACCGTATGGAATTGGGAAATAGTATAGAAAAGATTTCACAGAAATAGAAACATTTATCACATAAACAGAAGCATATCGTGTAAAATAAACACATTTGAACACAGTTAGACTTACCATCCTACACAAAAAGCTGTATGTAGACATAGCACATAAATAGGTGTGTTTTTAACCAGCAACTTCTTTGCACTATCGTCACCGGTTGGGAGTCCCTTTTCTGATCTCACTGCTTTACAGCTATCTTGGTTTCAGCCCGTTGAAAAT
The DNA here is from genome assembly GCF_000687185.1 of Egretta garzetta. NCBI lineage: Eukaryota > Metazoa > Chordata > Aves > Pelecaniformes > Ardeidae > Egretta > Egretta garzetta. The sequence continues at coordinate 10,610,168 of NW_009260435.1, read as the reverse complement.
ACATTCACTGCTTTTGTATTGTATGGTGCCTTTTGTCTGAAGGACGGCATGTGTAGGGCCCTATAAATGGATGCATGTTTGCAATGCATTGCAGGAAATGTTTGGGTGGTATAGAAGTAACTATCGGGAGGTGTCAGTGGAGAGAAAGTATGCGTTTCTTGAACACAGACCATTAGGTAGGCAATGAACAGTTGAATTAATACAAAACTGGGGTAGAATATCAAGCCACGCTGAAGTAAGA
>NW_009260435.1:10608651-10609859 GCF_000687185.1 Egretta garzetta | reverse complement strand
TTTGATAAAGATGGCAGGGCAAGATGTTACTCTGCACTTTCTTGTGGAAGCTGCTTCTCTTCCGTGCTTCTAAAGTGAGGGAAGGTTCTGTCTGGTGTAATAATGTTCCTCGTAGGTTTCCAGGCAGTGTGTAAATATGGCTGTTTTGTTCTTACACACAACTATGCCCCAAAGGTTTTTATCCAAAATATCCTATAATTCCTAACTCTGGTACAGCTCCAAAAAGAGGAGCCCGACTGTAGGTAAAGATTCTGGGGTTATCAGTGTGTTTCTGAAAGTTGTTTTCATTGCTCTGGATCTGTGCATCATAGGCAGGTTAATTTATAGAAATGAGTCTGATATCATCTAGAACATCAGATGTTATCACCGTTTCATCTAAATTACATGGAAAGGCTGGAGTATTAAATACAGTGGTTGCTAACAGGGGAAAAAAAAAGAAATTGCAAATTTTAATGCTTGTGGTCCAATTAATTATCATCCTCCTACTTTTTTGTGTTCTTCCCAGCTTGTACTATAATATTATACATTGATAAGAGATTGAACAGTTCCACTGTGGTCCTGGTTTTCAGTTATAAAAGCACTGATCCTCGTCATCTCTTCAAAGTGAGTTTCTAGCCGTTCTTCCTAGCAGTTAGCAAGTATTGAGATTTCTGATGTTTTCAGCTGGCCCTTGCATGGATGCATTTATGAGGTCTTTTTTGAAGAAAAAGCACTGTGATTTGCCTCCCATTTTGGAAGCAGATCCCATAGTTCTGGAAAGAGCTACCGCTGCGATCCTTTGTTCTGCCATTGAATGGTGAAAATGTCTTCCCTGGATCCCTAGGGATTTGTTGCCGTTCTGTGTCTGCAAGGGCGAAATTTTCATTTATGAGAATGTTCGGCATCGGCTTACGTGCTGATGGTCGTTTGTGCTACTGCTTTTGTTAGTTCTAAATCTTAAAGGGCGAGATGTGCTATAATTGAACTTTTGATGTCCTCGCTTTGTAGTAAGAAGAATCCTTGATGACTGTGCTTTTACTGTGCAGTTCAGCCCCGTGGCAAGGGCTTACCCAGATGTGAATGATGCCGCAGGCCTCCTCTCCAGCGCCGAATCCCGCAGTTACAGCTCCAAAGCGTGCGCCGCCCGGCCCTTCCGAGCGCCGGCCGGGTGCTCCCGAAGCCTCTTCCCGGCGCTTGCCTTGCCGAGGCCGCGGTGTTCACCCCCTGCG
>NW_009260435.1:10603847-10608040 GCF_000687185.1 Egretta garzetta | reverse complement strand
GTGCAGGTGCTGTTGCTGCTGGCAAGCCGGGTGCACGGCTTCCCGAAACCCGGGGGCAAAGGTAGGCACCTTCGCTAACGCGTTGTCTCCATTTTCTCCCAAGTGGGGAAAGTTTTGCAGGGTGTAGGTAGGGGAAAGAGAAAACTTTCCTTCCGCTTGCCTAAAGGCAATTAGATCCTAAAGAAACGATGTTCCTGGCGCAAGGCGCTGGATCACAGAAGTTGCAATCTAATATTGAGTGAAGAGATAGGTGCTGGTAGAGGGAAAAGCTCTGAATTTTTGCAGTCTTTTCCAAGCAATGATTTCATCCATTCTGCAGCAGTTTCTGCACAAGTCGCTCGCTCGCTCGCTCTGTGTCTCCCCTGGTATTCTGGATGTAAGAGATTTTTAATCTCTTGGTTGTGACAATCCGATTATTGCTATTTTAGTCTATCTCTTATGGCATTTTTTCTCCAATTTGTTTACGAGTTTTCTCATCAGAAAGGGGTTACTGACTCTACATCTGTATTTCTATTACACCTTTTGCAGAACCTCTCCCTCTGCCCCAAACAATCATGCTTTGTTTAAATGTTTGACTTTTAAAATGTATTCTCATTCTTCTAGGAACACTGAATTTTTTTACAAGAACTAGCAGTTGGCATCATATTTAAGACACCATGCTTTATGGGAGAAAACTATAAATTAAGAAAAAATGTTCTGTCTCTTTGTAGTCGCATGCATCATATAACTGAGTGTATATGTGTGTGTTTGTTTATTCTAGATAAAGCTATACACAACAGACAGTTAAGTGTAGAAAGACCTTTAGAGGAACAGGTAAGTGAAATAAAAAATATTTACAGTGGGGTTTTTTTTGTTTTGGTATTCTTACAATATTTTGAGCTGTCAGGTACCAGATCCATTAATAACCTAATAGCTTAACAAATGAATTAAAAATAGATTTGTCAGTAAAGTAAATATTGATGGGGTTAGGTACAAAATAGAGTTTCAACCATTTTTAAGAATTGGCATAGAGAGTTTTACTGTCCAGCATTCCAAAAGCAGGTTGTTAGCTCCAACAGCTCACAGGTGTAACCCCTTTGTATCGACATCCTACAGCAATATACCAGGAGCTTGGGTTGAGGAAGGAAAATGGAACTGGCATTTATCTCAAAATGGAAAGTCTATTGCAGCTTCTCATAATGTCTGATTCAGGATGCGGTGGTCCTGACAAAAAGTGCCAGGCGCTTAATCATGTTCTACTTATTAAGGCAAACTTCTTACTAAGAGTGAAGATCAGGCATTAAGGCTTCTGCTGATATTGATGAATTATGAGATCCCAGATTTTAGTGTATTTATTCCTTCTGCCTGATTGTTGTTTTGTTTCTCTGTTTTATTTTTGTATATCAGATTGCTGAAGCTGAGGCAGACAAGAATAGGAAAATAGCTCCCACAGGTAAAACATCTTTCCTGGTTTTATGGCAATATTCATAATGGTATTCAAAGAGGTACAAGCTTTTATGTCATGTATGCGTTGATTTATTTTCCAGAAAATAAGCCAGAGTTCAGGAATTATTCCTTTGCTGATGACCTGAACCTGCTAAAATCAGTAGCAGAAAGAGAGAGGAATGAAAAGGAGAGGGAGTCAATTAGAAGCTCTTTGTATGAACAGCAACTGGCCATTGATGATGCAGACTCCACCAAGAACCGCAGGCTTGTGGATGACTATGACTCCACTAAAAGTGGAGTGGATTATAAATTCCAAGGTATTCAGTAATCATCTTGCAGTGACTTTTAGGTTAGACTTCTCTTGCAAACTGATTGCAATCATGAATGTTGTATTCACCACTAAATATGAGGTCTTTTTGTTACTGGAGTGCAATTTCAATTATTTCCAGTTGTAGAAGCTTGTTGTATTACAGTTTGCTTTTGAAACACAATACAAAAGAATTGCTATTGATTTGTACAGTCTTGAAAATCCAACTCTGTAATTTGCATTATGTTTTTTAGCAATTTAGATTTGATGGAAAGAAAATGGGACATACTTTTAAATGAAAGTATATTTATTCTGATTTGAAAGGAAGAAGCACTTTTATATAGAGCTAAATCACATCTATTTGTTCCAAATGGTACGTGCAATGTTAGATAATTCTCCTCATCACAAAGCTAAAAGAAGTTACCAAAGCCCAAAGAATACTTGCCTTTACTACAGGAGTAGTTAATTGACTTGTAGTTCAAGTGAGTCTTCTGAGAGTTGTGAGCAGCATTTAGCTCAGGATATTTTTAATTATATCAAACTGTGCTGATAACAGACCAAAGCTTACTCGTTATATTCACTTTCCTATTGGTCATGATGATATTATGTGTCATAAGTAATGATTATGTAATTAAAACTTCATTTGCTGAAATCCAAACAAGAAGACAGCATGCTGTTTGTCATGATCTGTTTTGATCTAAGTGGCCATACAATGAAAGTAGATACCAGGAAGATGCATATAAGCGGATATGTGAGCAGTGTTCTCTCGTTCTTACAAATTTTTCTATAAACAGGAGAGTATGCTCCTAACATTCATCTCTGCTCTTTCAAAAGCAACAGTCAGAAAGACATATGTGGAAAATGGACATGAAGGACTTTTCATTGGGACTGATGTAGTGGGTTCCAAAGTGTGTATCAAAGTATATTCCTAATGTGTCTAAAAAGTGCAGCTTTGTTCTGAAGAGAAAAAGATGTGGGCAGATATTTTTTACAAGATGTCTAATCCACATGAGTCAGGACAGTCAGCACACAGTTAAACTGTAATCCTTTTAGATGATCCAGATGGCCTCCATCAATTAGATGGCACTCCTTTGACTGCTGAAGACATTGTTCAAAAAATTGCTGCAAGAATTTATGAAGAAAATGATAGAGGAGTGTTTGACAAGATCGTTTCAAAACTTCTAAATCTGGGACTAGTAAGTATCTTGTTAATACTTCATTTAGCTGTTTTATGTTTAATGCTCTTTTAAAAAACAATTTGGATGAATACTGTGTCCAGCTAATAATGCTGACTTGAGTGAAAATGAATAGGATTCAGGCTCTGGGAAGCTTCTTGACTCATTTGGGCACATTGGTTTAGTTCTGCAATAACATTGTTCCTGTGATGGCTTTGCAACAAAATAGGCCAAACTGCAGAATGTTTCTGATGTAGAGAAAACATACACTGATTGTACTCCTTCCACGTCTGCCCTCGTTTTTCCTTTAATTTCTCTTCTGATTCTCATTGAGTTCTTTTGTATTATCAGTTTCTTTTGGATGTTTATGGAGAAAGTTCTGAGCTCATGCTTATCCACCTGCTCATTATTGTCATTGGCAGACATGTAACGATGCTGGTTAGTTGAGGATACATTTCTCTATGGGTTTCTCTCTGACCTCAGGATGTCTCAATGGTTTTAGCCATTGAAATATGGGGTCCTTATATTTTAAAATACTAACCTTATCTTTTCTGCACTAGATTTTGCAATTAGCTATTGCATGCTGAATCCCACTGATTACCAAGAGAGCTGTGGGACAGCTGAATGGTAGAGTTCTCGTTCAAGTGACAGCTGTTACGAAGCAAAGAGAAAACATTTTGATGATGCCATAGAAAGCTATTTGCTTTTTCACTTTCTGTATTAGAATCATAGAATCATAGAATCACTTTGATTGGAAAAGACCTTTAAGATCATCGAGTCCAACCTTTAACCTAACCCTGACATCCCACCACTAAACCATGTCCCTAAGCACCTCATCTATCCTTCTTTTAAATACCTCCAGGGAGGAGGACTCGACCACCTCCCTGGGCAGCCCATTCCAGAGCCTGACAACCCTTTCGGTGAAGAAGTTTTTCCTAATGTCTAGCCTAAACCTGCCCTGGTGCAGCTTCAAACCATTCCCCCTCGTCCTATCATCTGTTACCAGGGAGAAGAGGCCGACCCCCACCTCACTACAGCCTCCTTTCAGGCAGTTGTAGAGGGCGATCAGGTCTCCCCTCAGCCTCCTCTTCTCCAGACCAAACAACCCCAGTTCCCTCAGCCGCTTCTCGTAAGACTTGTGCTCCAGACCCCTCACCAGTTTTGTGGCTCTCCTCTGGACATGTTCCAGCAACGCAACATCTTTCTTGTAGTGAGGGGCCCAAAACTGAACACACTATTCAAGGTGCGGCCTCACCAGCACCGAGTACAGGGGCACGATCACTTCC
>NW_009260435.1:10562074-10603549 GCF_000687185.1 Egretta garzetta | reverse complement strand
AGAGCCCTCCTCCCCTCAAGCAGATCAACACTACCACCCAGTTTGGTGTCGTCTGCAAATTTGCTGAGGGCACACTCAATCCCCTCATCCAGGTCATTGATAAAGATATTAAACAAGACTGGCCCTAGGACTGAGCCCTGGGGGACACCGCTTGTGACCGGCCGCCAACTGGATTTAGCTCCATTCACCACGACTCTCTGGGCTCGGCCACCCAGCCAGTTTTTAACCCAGCGAAGGGTACACCCATCTAGGCCATGAATTGCCAGCTTCTCCAGGAGAATGCTATGGGAGACTGTGTCGAAGGCTTTGCTGAAGTCCAGGTATACAGCATCCACAGCCTTTCCCTCATCTACCAGGCGGGTCACCTGGTCGTAGAAGGAAATCAGGTTGGTTAGGCAAGACCTGCCTTTCATGAACCCATGTTGGCTGGACCTGATCCCCTGATTGTCCTCCATGTGCCTGGTGAGCACACTCACGATGAACCTCTCCATAACCTTCCCCGGTACTGAGGTCAGGCTGAAATTACTGTATTATTGTATTCTGTTGTACTTACTCAATTGTACAAAAGTATGTTGCAGAACATAAATATGTATACATACGCACACACACATTTACACATATAGGTGTATCACACTTGCAGCTCCATCTTTCAAGCTGGACTCCGTTGTGTTAAGCCTTATATGGGTTTGTTTCCCTATTGGAGGCTATATGTGCAGGTGGGTGGGATTTTTACTATATGTGTATATGTATACACACACACATCAGTGAAGGTGTTATATCTAATTTGGCTGTGCTCAGCTTTGAAGCAAACATATTTGAAGCGCCTATTTACAAAGCTCAGGTTTCATACTGATGTTTAATCTAGGAAAAACACAATATTCTATAAATACTCTGCACAAATATTTTAACAGATCACAGAGAGTCAGGCCTATACCCTGGAAGATGAAGTGGCAGAGGTTTTACAACAGCTAATTGCAAATGAAGCAAAGGATCGTGAAAAGGAGTCTGAAGATTTTGATTACCCTCCAAGCAGAGCAGACAGTGATACAAAAGAAAAGCAACAGGAAAGAATGGTAATTTCTTAGCTAATCATTTTGACCCACTTGCCAAATGGTACAAGTAGACCAATATACTGCTTTGCTGTAGGGAATAATTAGTTCAATCTGGAAACTAAAGGTGTTCTTAAAGATACTCCGTCAGATAAAAAAACCAAATCATAAGTTACTTTGAGGTTTAAGCCAGATGCCAAATTGAAAAAACTTTGAGAAAATAGTATAGTCTTCACCTCATAATTAGGAAAATGTTGGCATAAGATTATGATGCTATTTGTTGCTCTATTAACTCTATCACCAAAAGCAATGTGCTTATAGATATTATTTTCTTATGTCTTTTGTGGAGACACCAAGCAAAGCTGATCAGAATAGTTTCATTAATGAAGAAACTGATGATACACTGGATAACACATGGTCATCATCTAATATCTTGGAAAGAAGAAATGAGCTGCCTTCTGAAGATAACTTTGAAGACCTCCAGTATTTTCCAAACTTTTACGCACTGTTAAAAAGTCTTAACTCAGGTGAGCTCATCATGTGTTTACAGGAATATTTTTGAAAAAAATTAGAAAATTAAGATTCTCTCCATTTTCTCCTACTCTTTTCCCTTCCCCAGAGCTTCCCTAGTTTCACGAGACCATGTGCTTTAAAAATGTTCTCTAAGATGCATAGCAGAAGCTAATTTGATTAGTGAATATGGCAAAACACTGGGAGGAACAGCACTCAGAACTGCAGACTGTGTGACCTAGGAAGCCCTTCCCATCTTGTGCTGTATAATTCAAGAGTCCTGAATTCTTTTCATTCCCGTAAGGGCATGATGAAAAACTGGCAAGTTGTTTTCTCCAGAGATCTTTCCAGTAACATCCATGTCTTCTAAGCCAACAGAGATACGAGTAAGCCACAGTAGAATCCTCACAGTGATGGTACCAGTAAATGAGTCTGAGCCTCCCAGCCTTTTCACAAACCACAGGTTTGCTGTTTATTGCAATGAAAGCTCTGCATGTCTCTTCTTATTCCGGTGCTAGACATCATTGCCTTCCAGTTATTGCAGGGAAGATTGTGGCACCTCGCCACAGCCCCTTTGTCAGTACTCTCTACCACACGCCCACTCTCACTCTCTGCAGCCAGCATATCTTATGCTCTCTCCAGCGCAGTCAGCAACAATTTATTCTGTAGATTCCTTATCCTGCAGGAGCCTTAATCTTGCTTCAAACTGTCCCTGAGTGGAGAGCTAGAATGAAAAACCTGAGGGCATATTTTGCTCAAGTCCAATCTATAAACTTCATATTCTTCTTCCTGTTCTTTTCATTTTCCCATCATAGTTTTGCATGCTAGTTCTTCTCCTTTTTCTACTCACAAAGCAGAAAGGCATGTTTGGTTTAACAGGTTATCAAGCAAATAGAACCATGTTCTGCTGGCTGCACATCTCTGCCTTGTCTCCTGCTTTATGCTGTTCACCTGCCAGCTTGTATCAAGCTGGAAGAGAGGGGATTCAATTGCCTCCTACAGATGTGTGTTAAATTGCAGGCAGCAATAAAAAACTTGTTCAGCAGCTCTCCAAAGGGGCTGGCCTTCTGCCACTGGCCTGGGCTCTGTTGGGTCCTTCAGAGACAACCTGGGGTGTGGGAAGAGCTTGTGTAACTGTGGTGGGGAAGTTTCATGCTGCTAATGTAGAAATACCAGTAATATTGTTCAGCAGATAAATACAGTGGAAAAAGAAAGCTAAGAAGCAGTGATCATGAAGATAGTCAGAGGTATGTATGGGCAAGAAAGATGGATTTTTATAATTTTATTCTATTCTGGAGTCATGATCCTCCCAACCACGATACTATGTTTTCCCAGCACCCGAGTCATGGTCTTGTGCACAGTAACAATCTCATTTGAGACACTTTATATTTTTGTCATTGAACCCATGGATATTGTAGGAGAAAGGATCTCTGAGCTGTCTTCCTCATACAGAGCCAGACTTGTCTACTACTGTTCACAGACAAATAAAACAAAAAGACAGAGACTGTAGAAAACTCTGCCTATATCTGCCCTCTGACCAGCAATTTGAAGTGTGTCGAGTCACTTCATCTCAGTGTGTTTAGTGTTCTTACCTGTGAAATGGAATTAATATAATTTACCTTCCATAATATGGACCTTGAAGACAAAAGGCTATAAAGAAAAACCAAACCCTGAAGTTTTAAAGTATATTCAGCTGTACTTTGCAGGAGCAGTTTAGAGGGAAACATATACAGTTCTCTTTGCTAATCCAGCACAGCATTTTCTTTTTAGTTGAGCAGGTAATTTTTTATGCATGTAAATTTTTATGCAAGTTTGTGCAGAGTTTGCAGAACTGAGTTTTTTTGAGTTGCCTGAAGTCTTTGACTAGTTTTGCTTTACCCCCTCATACAGAGACGGAGGCAAAAGAGAAAGAGACCTTGATAACTATCATGAAAACCCTGATTGATTTCGTGAAGATGATGGTTAAATATGGAACAATCACACCAGAAGAAGGAGTTTCCTATCTGGGTGAGAGTACATACTTTATGCAACAGTGTTATTAATGCTATGTTCTTAGTCTACCAACAGTGATAATTACATTCTCATCTTCCTTGCTCTTCCAAGTCCAGTTTCAGACTTGTTCATTCAAAATGTTGAAGCTCTACTTCTAAATGATTAATCATTCATAATAGCAATGTTGAATTCCATACTGCTTTAATATTTCCATGTAGTGAAGGAAAGGCTATTTATCAGATATGTATTTAGAGGATTATTCCACTTTCACACCTGTGAAGCACACTTGATTTCAATGGCTTTATGTCTGGGGAAGATTAGTGTTTTGCTCAGTTATATTGAGGTGGATCAGATACCTGCATTTTCTAAAAAGAACCAAGCACTTCAGCACCTTTAATTATTTAAATTAATTAATTTAATTTAGTTTACCTCTAAGTAGATAGAGTAGATGGGACCTAATGCTATGGTCTTCTACCAAGTAAAACTCCTTCCATCTATGGAAAGTGTTACATCTTGGCACAGGGGTAGTTTTTGAACTCTTTCCTGGATCCATTTTAGAGTCCATGGCTATGCAGATTTTGTAAAATTGTTATAATTTCCCAAAGAGAGATTTTGGAACAGCCTGGTTTGGGCTTTTTGTTTTGTTTTCTCACACACCTCTCCTGGCTTTTACAAACTCTTTTATATTAACTGGTGATAGCCTTTCTCATTAAACAAGCAGAGCTACAGAAGAAGGGCTGATCTGCATAAGCTCTGCTGCACAACCCTTTCCTTTTTTCTGAAGTGTTTCTGGTCTGGGTATAGCTTGAAAAGTTGTTTACATCAGGACAATTTCTCAGCTTAATAAATCAGCCTGTCAGAGAGATAGGACTGGCAATGATCTTTCATGACTTCTGCTGGCTGGTTTGATATGGGCCATTGCAGATACATGATTGATTGATGCAACTGTAACTTATGGATTGATTATCAATTACTTTTCTACAAAAAATCCAGTGGATCATGATTCACATTCAGTGCATGATTGCACCTCCTCTCTAAAGAATTCATTATATCACTGACCAAGATTAACCTTTTATTTTCTGTGAGAAGTCCTTGAATTTTGGAATATTCGGACAACAGTTCAGCTCTTTATTTCTCTGGCTGCCTGTACATTTAAAGAAATAGTTGATTACAAGCACAGTGTTTTCAGTGTCATTCTACAAATGAAGATAATATGGCTTGAGCAGATATTGCCCTCACTGATAGAGTTGTGCCAAAACTTAATAGGCTAAATTCATCCCTGACGCAAGACCACTCAGATAATGGAATTACACTAGGGATGCATTTTTCCTGCTAAAATTCAGAGCAGTTGTTCACATTGGCTTTACTTTGAGTAAATAAATACTGTAACCCTGGAAACAAATTGCCATGATGACATAGTACAGAGGGCAGGGATTAGGTTAAGAGTTTCAGAGGTCTGATTTAGTCTGGATTTAAAGTAAGACTATCAACTGATATATCCAGACCCTGCTTTGCAAATGAGTGATTTATGCAGAGATGGATTTTGTACTCCGTCAAAGTAACTTACTCTAGTGGAAAAAAGCTTTCTCATAGGTCTCAAGTTGCTTCCGTGGTATTCTTTTTTTAGACTTGCTGTTGAGAAATGGCTTTAAAGCTGACCTTCATTTATTGAGCTAATATTCTCAAATATTCAAGAACAAGCAAGCACAGGAGAATCTTAGCTTCTTTCAGTATCCATAAGCATGGCAGCAGTTTTATTGCCACTCTTATTCAACTGAAAGTTACAACACAATATACCCAGTAATACTTGAATAGGTACTGTGTTTCTTGGTGCAGTTTGGGTTAGCGGATTGATGGTCAGCTCTGTTTATTTATAGTAGATAAAGGAGTTAGCATGAATGTCTGTCAGAGAGAAGAAACAATTAAAAAAATTGGCAGCTTTTAGTTGTTCCCTCAGTCTAAAATCAGTAAGCAGATCCCATGCTAGTTGGTGGAAAATACCTACTGGGTCTGTGCAGATGGATTATATCCTTTCTCTGGTTTATTGCAGTAGGAAACTGCCTAAATTACTTTTCCCCACTCCATGGCTGAAGCCATGCGTAAGCTATGTCCCTGAATTACACATTCAAAATAATAAATCATTTACTGAATCAAGTCACGAGCTTTTGTGCCTCTCACATGGATGCAGAGGCAGTGGATTTGAATGCATATACCAGTAACAGCTGGTTTGGGATTTGGAAACCACAGCGTTATGTCATCATCATTGTATCCTACTCTAGGGGAAAGTGTCTCGCTGCTGCAGTGAATGATGTTATTAGGTTTAGCTTTAAGTTACAAAAGATCTAGCTGCAGTGTGGTGCAAGAGAAACACACATGCACACACATACAAATGCAAGGAAGAGGAAGTCATGTTTTAATGCTCATGTTCAATATTATGTAATACATATTTAGAAGCTTTCCATATGCTAAATATAATCTGTAACACAGAACCCAGAAAGCCAAACGAAACGTGTTCATATATACAAAAGAGGAGAAAAAGTACTGCCTGCCTTTTACAGTATGTATTCAGAAAGTATAGCTCTGGAAGCATTAAAGAGAGGCTGTAACAACCGGATGTAAAATGTGCATTCAACTGAAATGCATCATATTTGATAATTGCCCTGCTGGTGGCAAAATGCCACTATCTTCTATCACTCTTTACTTTCTTAACTATGAATGCTGTATTTTGATGTACTGGGAGCAAATTCTTCTGTGGAGTGAAAGCCTCATGTTATGTTTCTAGCCTGTTCAAAGGATTTCAGAAATCTTTCTAGAAAGCTTATCTGCCCTCTGAAGACTGAAAGCAGCTTTAAAATAATTTTTGCAATTAAAAGAATGGACAAATGTTGTTGGTACAGAAAGCATAAGGTAATTAATCATATGACGCAGGATCATAGTTATACAGGTGGATTGTGAATTAGATCCAACTGTGGTATCAACTTACCTACCTATGGGTTGGTTGTCAGCATCCAGCAAATGCTGCCCAAAGAGCTGAACTCCCCTCACTTGCCCTGACCTGCTAGAGGCACAGGCTGTTGTCACTGAACAGGTTGAGTGTTGGGAGGGACTTAGGACAGTTATTGAAACAATTGCTGTTGGCAAGAGTGTAGTGACAGAGTGGAATGAAAGAGTTGGAATCTCTCCACATAATGACCAGCAGAAAGCAGCAAGAAGCTTTCAGAGAAGTTATGACTGATTCAGCATAAAATATTTCATTATTCATGGCGTTCATACTGTGTCTGTTGCATAAATAGCTGATACTGAATTTTCCATGCAGAACTGAAAGGACTATATCTCTCATGGTGCTGAGTGCTTCAAGGGAAAAAGTGCTGTTGGAGCCAAAAGCAAAACTCACTTTGATTTCAGCAGAGCAGAATAAGGAATGCATTGCATAAATACTTGTACTGTTTGAATATTAGTGTGAATAATATCATACTTTCTTTCATTTTCCTTCTGTCTGTTGAGTACTGTCATGGTGGAGATTCATTCTGGCAGCTTTTCTATCAGAGCCATCTATCACAGACCAGATAAATATTAAGGAAAACTTCATCTATACCACACAAAGAAGATTAATTGTTTTGTGTGCTGAGTGACTTTTCCTGCTTATGCCAGGCTATCTAGCTAATTTTAAAATGAAAGCATATCAGTCCACTACTATCCTGGTAAAAGCTCTATTTATAGTAATTGTGTAGTGAACTACAGTTTTGTAATACATTTATTTTAATAATATTGTTGTCAGCTTAGAAGCAGGAACAAATGGTTTCTGCCAGTTTGTTCAGATACATTTGTAAATCATCTCTCACTAATAAGACCAAAATAAAGAGTGATTTTTAGAACCATTCTAGGAAATATTTGTAATTAGAGCCTAGTGGACCATAACAAAAATAGAGCTTTCAGAGATGATAGCCAAATTCTTAAGAGGCACCAGTGTGTATGTATGAATTCTTTTTACACAGTACATTGATTATATTCTCCTGCTGTACACTGCTTACAAGAGTAGATTTGTAGCAAATTTATCCATTGCCACCCCAACCAAATGAAAGCTGTGTTATCCAATGAACTATTACCCTAGAAATGTAAATTAGTTATGTGCACATTGTATTCTTGTGTGGAGTTCTCATTTATTGACTAGTACACGTAGGACAAAATTTTGCCTTCAGTACTTCTGTATCTCACAGATATATAGAAGCTTCACCATGACACTGCGTATAATGCGTACTTTATCGCATCTTATGATTGAGGTTGGTCATTTGTTTTCAGTTTCTAAATTAGGGCTGCTGTATCTTCCACAACTGAACAGTGCTGGAGAAGAGAAAGAGACAAAGGAGTGGGAAGAAAATTGAGTTTAAGCACTCTGTAGCTTTGCTCTTTCTGAGGGGGATCCCACTTTTCACCTCCTTGTAGTAGAGCATTTAGCTTACTGGAGCCACAGTGTACAACACACAGCCCACAGCAGACTGGTTGGGGAGAAAACCCCCCTTTAATTAGGAGGGAAATAGAGAAATTGCTCCAGCTCATCAGTGTGCAGTGTTTGAGTCACAGCTGCCTCCTTCCATAGACCAAACCAAAGCCACCTCTCACACCGCCTCCCTTTGGCTCTGACTCACTGTCAGAATCCACACTCTCCCCGTGACTGAGTAGGAGATTGTGTTGGTTAGAAATGGGCATGAACAGATGCCTCTGTTTACCTCTTCTACCCCCTCATCATTTGGTCTCCATGGACAATTGGAAAGAAGACCAAACTGCAAGACACACGAGCAATAGGGAGATGGCTGGTCATTGGTGAGCTATTGCTGAGGTATACACTCATTAGTTTGGTCTTTTTCTGCAGTTACTGTTGGGATATTGTTTGGTGATAATATTCTCTTTTAGCCAGACTGAGCCTGTGTAAAAAAAATCCAGGGGAAATAGAAGAGGCAGGAAGTCCCCTATGTTGATTTTTAACAAGCCCCTGCCTCTCCATGCTAAGGAATATGGAATAGCTGTTCTGCCTCTCACATTCACGCTTGGTACCCTCAACAGCTCCGATTCTGATGAAGGCAGAGCTCTGAATTTACCCAGCATAGGCCAGTGCATAGTAGACACAATCTGGCCTTTTCTTGGGGGAGGAGGACTTGTGACTAATAATACTGTGACTAATCCCCAAAGTCCTCATCAGCACAGATGCTGCAGGCGAGAGGTCTGATCCTGATATTTGTTTAGTTAGGCAAGAACAGGCACAGAGCCAAGAGTATGAGGCCAAGAGCAGATCACAGCACGGACTGGCATCATCTTTCCCCTACTCACTGTCTCCAGGAGCAGATGCTCCCTGCTGCAGACTGTGTGATTTGAAAGGGGTGAGGGAAGGTGTGGCTAAACCAATGCCAGAGGCTGCAAGTGATAAATGGACAGTGTTGTGTGGACCTTTTGTTCTTTCCTCCATTTTGACCTGGGAGATAAAGGGCACTGACAATATTTCATTCAGGGAACTGTTCGTGCATAATACTTTCTTCTTTTTTAATGTCCTTTTTTTCGAAGGGCTCTTTGTTGCTTTTGTAGGTTTTCTTCATAAGCATTAAAATCTTTAATCGATTTTCCCTATCTGAATTTCCCTTTGGTGATTTTCCTTGCCCAGTATTACTTTATCATATGACTGATGCATACAGCTGCTAGTGGGAGTTATTTCATTTCAGGCAGCTCTCTTTTCTCTGTTATTTATTTTGTATCTGATGAATTAAGGTGACACAGTATACTGTATGCCAGTATACTGTACTCTTCTTAGGAAGATCAAGGACTCTCACGTGTCTGAAAAACAGAAATCAGGGGCACCTCAGCTGGGGGCAGTGGGCCAAGCAGCAGTGGTGGTGTAAAGTATATGTGAATAGTTAAACCCAAGATGAATTTGCATGGAGGTAAGATAAAAGGATGTGGGGACAGAGAACGTGCAAAAGTCCCAGTCAAGATTGGAATCTAGGAAGTACCTTGACTCCACTGCAACTTTATAGTTTTTCTTTCTGTAGCCTCATCCCATGCCTCATCCATGTCTGTCCCATGCCACTTCTGCATTTGCACAAACACATGAATTTTTTTTGCCCCAGCTGCTTAGAACTTACCTCCTATTTTCCCCCATTCAGATTCTCACTGCATAGAAAAAAAAATAGGTAGCTATGGTGTGAAAAGTCTATGACAGCTACCTCACAGTTCCTAAAAACCAGAACCACCACACACTACAGTAACATGGGCCTCACCTGAGAGTGACAATATGTGTGAGAGCGTAGTATTTCCAGTATCCATAGGATCTAAACTTTTGCAGGTATCTTTTGGGGAGAGACACAGTAGTTTTAGCATTACTAATTCTTTTTCCCACCACATTATGCGACTACCAAATTGTGTGTACAAGAACCAAACCAAGTATCACTATTAAGCAAAGGAATGAACTATTAAATTATTAAATTATTAAATTTGCAGCTATTTCTTTGCAAATACATTGTCTCTTCCATTTCCTTACACTGTCTCCTCTATGCTTTCCCAACTGGATGCTTTGTAAGAAATCTCTATCTCCTCATAGAGTCTCTTTTGACAAGTATATTGCTTAGCTCCTGAAAATCTAGGTTTTGCATCCTACCAAGTGTTTTTTGTTTCTAAAGAAAGGAGGGCAATGCTTTTCTTTTTTCTCACAGTATTTAATAGCTGCATAAAACCCCCTTACTTTCTGAATTCACTATCTCTCTGTTGACAGCTGAGTGCTGAGACCATAAGTTATGATTTGAGATGATGTGGGTGCAGGGTAAAGAAGGTGTCACTGAACTTTCAAAACTAAGCTCCATCCCACTCCTGCGGTAGAGGCGGCTGTGTGCTGCTTCAGTCTCAAACCATCGGGCTTATAAGTGCACGCTAGCAAAATACTTAAAATGTGTGCACAGGCCATGTAGCAGCCTCAGGATGGGAAGGATTAGGAAAAGACTGCACCACACAGCTCTAGGAGACCTGGAGTAATGCAAAAGAAATGCCTGTAGAATATTGAAAGGACAAATGTGAGAAATAGTCCATGAGGTAGGGGATTTAATATGGACAATAAAGGAGACTTGGTCAGAGCCTTGTTCACCTCAAAACACATCTATTTAATTGTGTTTTACTTTTTGAATTGCTTTTAATCTGATTGGCAAGCGATACTGCTGCTGCTTTATTTCAAATCACTCTGATTATCTCACCTGTAATCCATGTAAAAGTGATGCCACTACCTGGGGTTTGTCACCTGACATGTCATTCCTCATGGCAGCATTAGGCTTCAGACACACCATCCTGACAAATCAGTCAAACAGGAAGTTTCAAAAAGAAAATGCCTGTAAGGCAGGGAATTGGAAAGGAATGGGAGATTTGCAAGGCTGAGCCCCATCTGTAATTCCACAATGGAGGGATTTCTTTTGTTTGTCACAGTTTAAGCAGTTTATGTGACATATGCATGATACATACACGAGCTGACTAAAGGTCAAACTCTGCTTTTGGCTGTGTTGGTGAAAATCCAGGGGATATTGACAGTTCTTGGACCTGCACTCGTGTAAGCTAAAAGGATTTGGCCGAAGAATTAATCAGGTACACTATTCCCCACAGAATAGTCACAAGCAAATGCTGAGACATCCTGAGTTTTGGCATGGATGGAAAAAGGCCTTGCAAGCTCTTAAGGATCATCTGCTGCAGGAGACAGAAGAGCCCTGGGAGAACTGTGCTTTTTTAATACCTGAAATAACATGCATCTCATACAAGCAGTCATCAGCACAAAGCTTTCCATCTGAAGCTGCTGTAGTTTATGAACTCATTAAGTAAACTCATTTTTTAGCTATCATTAAGATTGATTTCAAGTACCATGATCATCCCTTTTTCTCGTTTAATAAACACAGCCTTTCTATGCTGTATGAAAACAGAACAGCAAAGCAGGTCTTTCTGCGGAAGTTTAATGACATGAAATCTCAGCTTCAGTCAATTTGATGAGGATAGAATGTGAAACTGCCTCCCGGGTGCAAGACAATTATGCAGACGAAAAAACCCTTTGCAGGAAAATTTGCAAGAGCCTGGAAAACACGGTGAATCTGTCTATCTATAGAGAAGCATCCATTTCAGGCTTGCATTACCAATTCCATTAAATACTCAGATGGGTACATTAGTTTCTGCCTCTCTAATAAGAACAAAGTAGTTTAATTTGTAATATTTTTTCACATAATATCTTTTTCCATGGATTTAAAGGGTGTTACCACAGTGCATTCTCCCAGGGTAAAGATAGGCATTCTGCTTTTCTGCAATCAGATTTTTGAATGCCCAACACAAAGGACTTCTGAGTTTCAAAAGTGCTGGGAATTTGCATTTTCAGATGCAATTAATAGGATCTGTCGGTGTGTAGCACTTGTAGAAGCTGGGCCTAGGACATCTCAGAATGCCTACTCAAAGCAGGAGCCCTCCTGCAGTATGAATGCTTCAGTGAGTCATCCCAGATCAAAGAGCAAGTTAGAAAGTGAGCCAAGGCAGAAACCAGATCTTCTGACTCCTGGTGTCTGGTTCGACTGATGAGATTTCACTGCTCTGCGGAAAGCTGGCCGCCAGAGGAGTGACCTATTTTACCAACGTAGGTCACTTCCATTAGCTCAGTAGTTATTGTTCTGTTGTTTTAATTAGTGCCATTTCAAATAAGTGGCCAGCTCTGTGGAAAGGTCAGTATCTTTCTGAACTCTTCCTTTGTAAAAATTACGTTGCTAGGGAAACTATACTGGAAAAGTAATTCTTGTTAGACCTCCAAATATGACATGCAGTTGCTTAGCTGCTGGCCAGGCACATCTCAGATGACTCACTCCATCAGCGCAACTCAGAGCAAACATTGTTCAGCCCTGGCCTAGCCACATATGACAAGTACAAACATGTTTTGAAACAATACCAGCTGTTAAAGACATTAATTCTGAAGAGAGAGAAAAGGCAATGAGCCCTGTTCAAGAAGAATTGGGATTCTCTAGTTACATTCTCTTTGTGGTATATGTATAGGTAGACCAGGTAATCCCCATAAACATGTACAGGCTTACATAATTAACTTGTCTCTGTCACGCAGAAAATACAGCTGTTAATGAAATCTTGAGATTCATGTTGATGTGCCATCCAGCTAGCCAGATAGCTTCAATATTTCTCCTGTAAAACGTAGTCCCTATTAAAAGGCCTGTCATATAAACTTTGCCCATATCTTTACTGACAAAATAAAGCTTTGGAAATGGAATATAGTTGTTATTGTATTCAGTCTGGCTTTAGTGGCAAAGCTTGGATCATCAGTGGTCAACATTGCCGTATTATATTTCATGTGCAGATGTAGCTGTTCAGTGCACGTGGCTGGAAGACAGTGCATATTACCATGTTACTGTATTTGACAAAGTAGTAATAAATATTGTTTATTACTCACATATTGAACTCAAACGAAATCATTAGCCAAATCAAAAGACTCAGAGAAACTGTAGAATTCCTGATGGGATTTATAGAAGTAACTGAGTAATGGAGGAGTATAAATCCTACTGCCTTCAGTAGCACATGCTGTATGTGGATATCTGTACAACTTTTAAACACTACAGTCTATCAACATAACAAAAACATTTGGGAATATTATCAGTATGCAGACATTTAAATCTAAAGATGTCTAAGCGGGTTATAAATCTGTTTTATGGTGGAGTCTTTTTGTTTTCTGTTAATACAAGCTTACTGCAGCAGTGCCCGAATGCAGACACTTTTAAGACAGAACATGAAAGGCACTTACGAACCAATGCGCTTACATATGTGTGGTATTTTCAACGTCTAAATACTTCTATTTATTTTAAAATACTATGTTTACACTTAAAATTAAACCTAATTTAATAGATTTTGCTAGATTAAGATCTAAAATCAATTATTTTTGCATTTGCATGAATTTGTGAAGAATAATCTATTCACTTGAATTTACAAAGGGTTTTTAAGTTCTTAGCTGTATAATCTTATCCTAAAAACTGTGCCTCTTGCAACAGAGAAATCCTTATATTCCTGTTGGAATACTAGTGTGGTACTGATTCAGGATAACAAATAGTATCTTAAGCTCAGCTGAAAGGAATGTTTACAGTCCTTTCAATAAGCTTTGGATCAAGCGATTAGACCTCACAGTCACATCAATACCACCACTGTAATTCTAGCTTTATGTTTTCTTCATCAGTATGTCTGATCCAGCTTGTAACCCAGCCCAGTCCTGTTTAGTTTAGGGCATATGGCAAGGTCAGAAATCACATTAAAAGGATACGTACCAAATGAAAATAGTTTTCACAAAAAATCCCTAGTGCGATATAGGATTGACAGGGTGCAATCAGGCAGGGTGCCAGCGAAAACTGCTTACATTTTAATGTTATGTAAATAACAAAATATAGAGGACTCAGGCAGGCAGGATTATGTGATTTCTCATCAGATGGCAGGCAGAACTGCTTATGGTGATCTGCCATGAAGAGAAATGTGCTTGCTAAAAAACTAATCTTTAGATTTCAGTGCTGAGTATCTTTCTGATGGAAAAAGATGCTCCTGGCTGATGGATAAAATGTTGGCCTTACGCAGAAGATGTGATCTAAAATATTTACTATCTCTATAGTATCTATTCTGCCACAGTTACCACATTTCATACTGAATATTTTAGCTGTTTATATAAAGGGAATATTGACAATTCAAAACAAAGTCTCTCAAAAACACCCCACCAACTAGCTGACAACTAGTACATTTTGGATCCGTGCTTAACTGAACCTTTAAAAAAAGCTCATAAAGGGAAAGCAAATTCTACACCATGTCCATAATATGACTGAGGAAATACGGCAGATTGTATGATGGTCTGTATTTGTGAATATCTGTTAAGTATTGGGGGTTTTCCCACATAAGCGTACAATGTTTATATCTGAAACATCCATCTTGATGAAAAGGTGCTTTTACTTTTAAATTAGGTTAGTTCAGCCCTGAAATTTGCATAGAAAAACATTTTCTAGACTTCTAGAGCTGTATACTGGGCTCTGAGCAACCTGATGTAGTTAGCGGTGTCCCTGCTTACTGCAGGGGGGTTGGACTAGATGACCTCTAGGGGTCCCTTCCAACCCAAAACATTCTATGATTCTATACATGGCCACAGCTGTCTACTGGGTTTTCAGGTAAATGCTTGACCTCAGCAACTTTAAAAAACGTTTGTTTTAATCAGTTCAATTTATATATTTACTTCATCTACATATAATTTAGAACCTTTTATTAGACTTCTTTTCCAATGAAACCATATAAAATCCAGACAGATAAGCAGTTTGGGATAATATTTTCCCACCAGGATGAAGCACATATTTCATAGTCGTGTATACTTTGTAAAGTTAGTGAAGTCCTTTCATTGCTTTTATCAGAATAAATTGCTAAAAATAGTTATCCATATTTTGTGACTTATGTGACAAAGAACATATATGCACACATTTACTGTCTTTATGAATATTGGCTCTGTTTGGTACACCTATTGTCAGGATTTAGTAATTCAGGTTTTTGAATAAGATTGACCAAAGTTCCATATAGCTATTTGTTTGTTCTTTTAGTGTTGGCTCTGCATTAATTCTTCAGAGGCAAGGATGAAGACTGTTCTTTTAGATCTCTACTTACCATTCAAACTGGTGTTGTGGAGGATGTAGTATAGATTCTGTGTCATATCTGTTGAAAAATAACTGGGCTTTGTTTTGTTTTGCCTTGATTTGTAGAAAACTTAGATACCATGATAGCTGAGCAGACAAAGAAGAAGCTTGAGGACCCTTCCACTAGAACCAGAACAAAGCTACCAGCAGGTATTTATTCTACCATTTTCTCTCCTGGAATAACACATTTTTTAAGCTATTCAGTTAAAAGCATGCTAGTTGCTTTAGAAGCCAGACTACTAGTTAAAGATACAGTCCCTCAAGCCACAGCTTGGTTGTCTAAACACACGAGAGGAATTTTTACTTAATTGTCTGATGTTTGAGAAATATATTCACTGTCCTTTTCTTCAGTGGAGTCCGGACATTACACATATACAAAAGCAAGCTGTATGCTTTTTAAGACTTAAATAATAAAAAAAAAAATCATCCTTTGTCAACTTTGGATCTAGTGAATGCAAATTTCCTATAATTTTTCTCTGCACAAAGGAATGTGCCTTTATGAACTACATATTATTGAATTTTAGTCAACTGTATTCAGCTACTGTTTGTAAGAGCAGAAGCAGTCATTCGTGTTTCCAGAGGCCTGGCGTAGAGATGACCTTTAGAAACCACTCTGAGGCAGATTCCAATGAGGTTCTTCCTCAATCATCAGTCAAAATATTTTACTTCCTAAAGATCATACTGTGCTTTTGGTACATTTGATACAAAATTGCTCTTATATCTTTAGACAAGAGTAGTGAAGAAGCAGACAGTACGAAGGAAGAAGCAGCTAAAATGGAAAAGGAATATGAAATCTCAAAGGATTCTACAAAAAATGAAGAACAAAATGCAGCAGGGAACAGTGAAGAGCCTAGAGGTACAAAAGAGCCGTTGCTTTTGCTACCTATGTAGGCTCCAATTGATTGGAGTTTTTTCCTATCTTTGGTATTGATTTTCCATTGTGTTGGCATAAATATCCTCAGTTTCTGGTTACTTTGAATCAGCACACAACAGCTTGATTCAGAAGTGTATTTATTTGCTTACTTTTAAATATATGAAACTATATCCCTTGCTGAGTAAGGCCATAATCTTTCACAGAATTCATAGCCCCTTTTGAGAGCAATATGAAATGCATTTTGACATAGTAGTGCAGAGAGATTTTGCTTCTTTGCATCTGTGGCTTTTCAGTGAAATCAGATCATCAGGATATTCAGTATTCTGAGTGAGCCCATTGGTTTCTCTAATTTGTGTCAGGACAAGCTGGTACTGAAAGGTACTGAAAAGTTCTGCAATTTGCATTACTCACTGCTCGAGGTTAAGGGTCATCAGCAATTAACCTGTTTTACATAACTTGGAAAACCTATTGCAGTAAGTTAGTGTCTCAATAAGCAAACTTGGCGCTAATTACCCTAGTTGCCTCAGAAGGGCCCATAGTGCCACGTGCCATGCTACATTAGACTGTACTAGCTCAGGTCACTCTGTCCACAGGGTGCAAATCAGCTGCTGTATCTCAAAACAAATCTGCAGAGGACAGTGTGCCTCCTTACACTACACTTCAGAGCATGTGTCCCAAAGACCAAAGGCAAGCACTGCTCTACTTTTAGGTGATCTTGTATAAACGTGCATTTCTGTGGTGTCCAGCACAGCTCTCAAATATTTAAATGCAACTTTTTGTCTCTCTCAGCTTGTACTAGAATTAAATCATAGAAGTAGAAGTGGTTGGTGTGTAAACTTGTGCGACAAGAGTGGGTTCATCCTAGGTGTGTGTGTGGATGAACTTACTGAGGGGTAGGAAAGTTGGAGAAATTAGTCCGGCAAGTGACAGTTACAGCATAGTGCTTCAGGCTCAGCCACGTCTTATAAAGTGAGTTCCATAGCCTAGCTGCATCTCCAGAGTAAGTTCTCCCTCCTGCACACAAACCACTCCTTCTCCATCAAGCAATTTATTGACTAGACTTGGTGGACTTTCTTAGGAAGTGATGTATAGAGATTTGTCAGGTAATGAATCCTGAACTTCGAAGGAGGATGTTTGTTGGGGCAGAAACCTTTCAGTTAGTTCTTATTGCTAAGGATTCAGCATAAGTATCTATGTTTTGTAGTCAGTTGGTTTAAAAAAATTGCTTATAATCTATTTTGCACTGATGCTGTTTTATGCTTGTACTTTTTTGGATGCATGTGTTTTCACTGCAAAATGCTTGGTAATGAATTGCAGTAATCAAGGCTGCAGTGGAGTGTAGTTCATTGGTCACCAGGTTCAGCCCTAGGGCAGTGCAGGCATATAAGCTATTAGCCACTCACAGGTAGAAGGTGGCATTTTTTCCAGCAGTGATTATTTGAGCATAGAAGAGGAAAATAGCTCAAGATGGTTGTCTAATTCCACAGTAAAGAAAAATTGTCTCAATACCCGTGGGAAGTGATAAATAACATATTTTGCTTGTCTATTGAAGATCTATCCATTCAGTTTGGTTCAGGTTATTTTCCTTTACCTTCAAAAAAATGTTCAGCCCAATAGCTTTTTAGAATTTTAAATTGGATCAGTATTTAGTTCTTTGTCTCATCATGCAACGTCCTTTGCTCTTTCATGGAGTAATTTATTATAAAGCTAACTCTGCACTCCCAACTCAAAAATTACAGAATATCTAATACTGTATCCACTCACTAATGGGACCAGACATGCATAGTTGGCAGTAGTAGCCTTCTACATGCTAATCACACTAGGGTTTTTTTCCCTGACAAATGTAAGAACATTACATCAATAATACTCCAGCCAAGTTAAGAATTCAAAATCCATTAGCTGGAATATTTCCTTAGGGGCCTTATTAGGTAATCCTTGAACTAATTCTGTCTTGAGTGCTTTCTGGTCCAAAAATAGCCATCACTTCAACATTTCAGCTAAAACAAGGAGTTATCACGGTAATTTTAATACATCCTTTTTCTCAGTAAATGTAAGTAGATGTATTTCAGCTTGTCTTTCCAAAATATCCCAATCTTAGATTTGCCGTATGCTGTTAGTACTACTGAATGGAGGATTTTTCTGACACTTTGTATATGAGATACTCAAAGCTCTGTCTTAAGTTGTTCCTTGCTGTCTTAACAGCTTCATCTTTGCTGAATAATTATTGTGTTCAAAAAGCTACAGGTTGCCTTTTATCCACATACGCAGTATCTGCGGATAACACCAGAAGTTATGTATACAGATCAAAAAACCACCATGATTCTAAGTTTGTGGATGACTAATCTTGCACAGAAAAAACCTGCTAGCCATCTGTGGGAATTTTGCCTGACTAAAGTTGACAGGACTCAGCTTTCAAACAGAAACTAAGAATAGTTTTAATCTGCCTTCACTGTGACCAACTTCACTCAGTTAAGCAAGCTGCAGCAGTCATTGATGTAAGTGCCTGATTTCTCTCATCCTTTCCTCTAGGGAAAGCTGAGGCATATTTGGAAGCAATCAGGAAGAACATAGAATGGCTAAAAAAACACAACAAACAAGGTAACAAAGAAGGTATGAAGTAAAAAGCCTTGACATTGGGCTGGGCACCATGTATATTACGAAGCATGTAATTTAAATTGTATTGTGTAACAGCATTATGGTATAAGTTAAATAATAGTAATGTGAAACCATGCTTGTCTAGATTATAGTGATAATTAGTGATGTTGGAGTTAAATAATACAGGTCACGTAAAAATTAAATCAATGAATGGAAAAGGTA
Organism: Egretta garzetta; assembly: GCF_000687185.1. Lineage (NCBI taxonomy): Eukaryota > Metazoa > Chordata > Aves > Pelecaniformes > Ardeidae > Egretta > Egretta garzetta. Next base: position 10,584,602 of record NW_009260435.1, on the reverse strand, counting down.
AACTAAGGCAAATTCATGTGAACAGGCTCAAACAGCTGTTGGCCACAAAACACACAGTGACTAACCAGCTAGGAGTTAGTCGTGTGCTGTCCAGATAGTCATGGTGGTCTGCATGTCACCAGGTAACAGTACATCAGTTTTGTGTAGTGTTTCATTTCTTAGTTCAACATATCTTTTAATTCTGATTTTATACATGAGGTAAATGTATTTTAAATGTCTGGATGTGTCTAGAAAAGCTCACAGTGCATCTGGCTAGCACTGTGCATGCCATCACAAATAGCAATGGGTTTTGTTTCATAGCCATAAATAGTTAAGATACGAACTTCTGTCACTAGCACTGTAATATATTGGATTAGAGCCCAAATCAACTCTAATGGCTTGTAGCTCTCACGGAAAGCTGTGCAGAAGGGGAGCACCAACTGAAGCAGCTGCACAGGGTGTGCTCACCGGCTGCCCCACCATTTGACTCTTCCTTGGAGGCAGGGAGGAGGAAGGAGCAGGATTTCTAGCCTATTTTTTCACAGATCTTTATTTATCCATGTCAAGTTTGCCCTCAAGATCTTATATAGAACAGCCTCCTGTCCCTTCTCTCTGCCATTGCTGGGTCTTCTGCCATCGCCTGCTCTGTAAGTGAAGGTTCTGAGCCAAGGGATCCATCCCTGGGGTATGACGGGTGCCTGGGGAGAAGGATCCTTCTTGCACCAGCCAAGCAGAGAGGGACCTGAGATGAGATTAGCCCTGGGTAATCTAGCCACCGACTCTGTGACTTGAAGTGTATATGAATTGCATTTCAGAGATGAGTGCATGCCCAACACATTCATTTTCCTATATAGAAACTCCGTAATAGGAAGGACTTTTTACAAAATTGTTTCCTTCTTAAAATCGTTCCCACACAATGGCAGCGATGGCAGTTAGCAACAGACATACGTATTTGCTCAAGAGTTTTCCTGCCAATTCTAATAAATGTTTCTGTTTATTGGTGTACTCATTATAGTAATTAGATCTCAGTCATGTGTGATTATTCCTCTGTATCACACATACTGACTGGGCAGCACCTCATTCTTCCTCACAGTAACCTTTCCTCTGCCCTACTGCAGTCTGAAAATGGCTGTGACTGCAGATCAATAGCGTTTTATCTGCCTGTGCATTAAGACGTACGCTTTCTGTGTAGATGGATTTTCATTTGCAGTAACATATCTTTATTGTCCTCTGGAAATGGAAATGGGCCTTAAAGTGAGTGTAAGTTAGGACAAAATTAGAATAGCCTTCTTACTCTTCTGATACATTATCTTTATTGTGCCTTTCCGTACTTTTTATTTTTGTAAAATGCTAATTCAGTTCTCCTGGGGTGATGTTAAAGGAAGTGCAGTCAGGGTAAGCTTATCACACTGTGAATGCATTGTGCTGTGTTTCTTCAGTACAAGATTAGGTGTTACTGATGTGCTCATCAATCATTTCTCCACTTCCAGCTAGCACCTGGGAGCTAGCGGAAAAGTGATTCATGAAGTAATTTGTGTATTAAAATGGCCAGTCTTTTCCACCCCTGTTCATGGATTGTTTTACTCACTGAATATACTTGAAGAGGTTTAGGTGTTCTTCAGGCAAATGTTTGTAGATCCTTAACTTTGCATGAATTTCAGTAGAAGTGATTATTCATTCAATGACTAAGGACTCTGGAAATGTTAATTTACATTTTCCCAGTTTAAAAATATCAGTTGTCCATTAGGGAGGCAAGTAAACATGAGTGGTCTGGATGATTTAAAGAGAAACATGCCAAAAGCCTAGATTTTGGCCTGATGGGCTATTGTTCCAAGTTTGTTTGCGTATATACAATATATAGGCTCTGTGGGCCTATCCTTAGTATCTCCCAGACTTGCTTGATCTTTGAAACCGATGCTCTTTAAGACCAGCTCCTCTCCTCTGTAAATTAACAACTCTCCCACCCGTAGACGTCGGTTGCTGGGTGTTCTATTGCATTTAATCTCCAGAGAACATAACCGTGAGTCATTTCACTAATAGATGCAAATAGCATGTTCAGATTTTTCACAAAATGCTTAGGTAGTTTATAGTTTCATAACACTAACAGTAGCTATTTAGGAATGAAAGTAAATTCTATAATTAATTGCAATGGCAAGTGGCTTGATTTGAATATGCAAATAAGACCTCATTTCATTTACTGTAGCAGTTTCACAGCTCAATGTAATGCTGCAGCTGTTGTGGTGAATATAAACCAAAGCTGATTTTTATAATTGCTTGCCCAAATTAATAGGTTGTAAATAAGTATTAGAAATTAACAGTTATCAATTTTTAGAAAAAAAAAAGAAATTAAATTGTCATGAGATATACAAATTAACCAGAATTGGATAGTCTCTTAATGGTGTAATCTCATACAGGATGTTTAGTAATTAAACCTTCACATTTCCACATAATGTTCTTAGAGTTGTAAATACTATTCTAGAAGAAAAATAAGCTCAAGAATTTTAACGTGAATAATGTGTCTATTATACTAATTTAGTATTTGTTGTTCCATTCATTTCCATTCCATGGTATTTTTCACTGGAGACTCTCATTCCATCGACATGAATGAAATCTCACAACCTTATTACTGAATTGCTAGGTACTATTTGTCCCTATTACTCAGAAAGGATGGAGAGACAAACTGGTTACATTCTCTTAAGTAATGCTGGTAACGGACCAGCTGTGAAATCCCAGCCTCAGTAGTACAGCAAATAGGAAAATTCCCATCAACTCAGATATGGAGAGGACAACTCCGCAGGAGTGGGGAGTTCTGAATATCAATTTTCTGTATTACTCACTTGAAATTGCCTTATACTGTTATAAAAATGATTGCAAGCACTAATTTGCTTCTTAATGTCTTTCTATCCAATTTTGGTCACTCAAGCATAAAAAGACGGAAGGTCATTACTGTCTGTTTCGTTAAGAAAGTACAGTTTGAAAGAAGGTCCTTCCACTTACTGCTGCGTGGTGATATAGACTGGAGTACATTACAAAATCAGTGTTAATAAATTCTGAAGGTTCTCTCTGTGGAATAAGTAATTTATACTGAAAAATTCAGGGTGTATCTGTTTTTGTGAAAGATATTAATTCATTCAGCTTAGTACGCACCCTTAAGACATTGATGTGTTCCAGACTACTTACTTGTGATTCTAACAAATTAAGCTTTACATTTTATGCAGTGAATTATGTAACTGCAACTTGTATTGAGTTTCTGTGTGACTACACGGGATCCATTGCCGGAGTTACCACTACGCAATATGTTACCTTTTTATGTTATTTGAAAGTCAGGTTCTTTTCATGGAAAGTAGTGATGTTTTCCAGCATAGGAAAAGTCTATTTAATGTATATGGTGTCAATCGTGCTGCATAAGTGCAACTGCCTATTGGAAAAGGAGGAAGGGTCTTCCAGCACTGTATTGCAGATTGACATACAAAGATTGCCAAAGCCCACTTTGAGATTGACATACAAAGATCGCCAAAGACCACTTTGACACTAACACTCTCATAAAGGCCACTCAACGCAGTATTTTTCATGCCAGAACATTATTTTCTCTGTCAAGGTAAATAATTATATGATTTCAATTTATTTTCAGAAAATTGCTTTCTTGAATTTTCACTACAGGTGTTTGTAGTAAGTGGGGATTTTACGGGCATTTCAATGGGAAACAGTCGATCTAATACTTTCTTTTGAATCCATGACAGTTCTGAAAAAAAATAGGGTTTTAAAAACAGCTTTTGCACGCAGACTAGAACATCAGATCTCTGGACCAGAAAATATTCTTTAGCATTTGCCAGCAAGCAACAAAGAGCAAGAGATTATTATTCCTCTTGACTAGTAAAAGCACCATGACATGTCAAAAGACTTTGTGCAGGTGTTTTGGGGTTTTTTTTTAAATTGTTTTCACAGGTTGCATTTGTAGTGAATTCCCTTCATGGTGGATAAATTGCATTTGTTGGACAAACTTTACAATGGCGTCATTTCTCACGTGAAGCGGTATGATGGCAATGACTCATTGTGCAAATGAATTCTTATTTTTCAGACTACGATCTTTCAAAGCTGAGAGATTTCATTGATCAGCAAGCTGATGCTTATGTGGACAAGGGCATCCTGGACAAGGAAGAGGCTGATGTAATTAAACGCATATATGGCAGCCTGTAAAAAGCTAGTGGCTGCCAAACCTGTAGAAAACTAGTATAGCTTTCCCCACTCCTGGCTCAATGACTTCTGATCTGTTATTTTGAGGATATCATTAGAAATGCTCTGTTTACATTGTACTGACAACTTTCTAGACAGAAATGAAGAGCTGTAGTGCTCTGCACACTGACTGCATACTGTGTTTTCCTACACTTGCAAATCAACCCTAAACGCCAAATTCTGACACCGAATCTCTATTTGACAGGGTAAATATTTATGTAATGCTCTCCTTGATTTATTGTTTGTATTTGGTTTACTTTTGTAGATAAACCAATCATTTCTGACGGAAAGTTCTTTTAATGCTACATCTTTTTGCTCTCACTCCACTAGCTTTCTATAGATGCAACTATGTAAAGGGCATTATTAGAAAATAGTTCATAGTTCTCTAAATAAAATATTTGAAAATAATGTACCTATTAAAGTTTTCATTTAATCTTACTATGATTTTATATCCAGAAATCTTGTTTTTAAATCCTTATACCTTCTTTTCTCTTGACCCATTTTAATTCCTTATGTAGTAGTCTGTAACTTGGACTATAGCGTCCTTAGCTAACTGATAAATCTTTGACACTACAACTGCCTTTCATATAACAGAGCTGTATTGTCCCCATTGTTGCTTCATTCAGCATGTATGAACATTCTCCTTGGTGCACCACTTGATGATTGTGCATGCATAATTAGTTGAATTCCTGATGTGAGTAGCCTGATAACAAGTGTAAATAGCTGTTACTTTCTTTAAAGAAACAAAAAAAAGGAAAGCAATTCAAGTCATTTTGCACGGGAAGGGGAGTTTGCAACCAGAGATGTTTTTAGGAACGGGGGCCCTGCTTTTCAGAAAGGCTTAACTTAAAGAACCTATCATATCTCAGCATCTCGGAATATCAAGGCTGTGGTGTGTTTACTCACTTCTGATCTGTGTTATGCAGTATTATTTTGGAAAAGTACTTTGGGGCATACATGTGCTGTCATTAGCCAAGAATTTGGTACCTCCTGAAGAATGAAAAAGGAAAACAAAAACGTCACCCTCATTCTTCTTCCTCAGCCTACAGAGTTTTTGAGGAATGGTTTATGAGTTCTTCTATATTTAAGTGAATGGATAATTTTATGTATGAAGGACTCATGAAGCAAGATCAAAGGCAAAGAAGTTTTTAGAAAAGTAACTTTTAAACTGAGTTCCAGGAGATGTAAGTCCTGAGACTTACCCCCTGCAGCAGTCATTTGTCTAAATGAACTCCAGGAAAGCCCTGTTCTCTTTACTTACAGGTTCTTCATTGATAATTAAGGTTATCCCTGCTCTGATTTTTTTCAAAAACTCATGATACTTCTGAGAGAGATGCAGTCAAAAAAATGTTAGCTGATGCAGCTGCCAGTAAAGGGAGACACGGAGTTACAGCACTGCCTGCACAGCACAAAATTCTGTAAATGTTAAATGGGCAGATAGTTTCCCTTTTATTTTCTCAGCACAGCTGGAGATTAAGGAGGAGGAGGAGATTTGAGCAATGCTTCTTAGCCAACTGAAGTAAACTTTGGAATCCCTGCAAAACATAACTTATCAACGGAACATTATTGGTAACAGATATTAAATGAATGTGATAGCAATGAGGTGTAACAGTGTATCTATTTGAAAACTGATGATACATAAGCCAATGAATGCTTTCTAGCGTATAAAAAGTACGTCACTGGCCTGCTCATAGACATCCTGATACAGATCATCGAATTGCAGTACCCGTCACTAATGCTGGTATTTATTGTAAGATAAAAACTGTATCCAGAAATATAGTCAACGTAACCTCCCTGTTTGAAAAATAGTCCCTTAGAAACACTGCAGAAAATAATTAAGAAAAAAAGATTTCCTGTTATTTTGAATCAGTGTGTTTGTTCTCATCTAAGCCCTCTAATCTTTTTTATTACTGTTTGCTAATGTTCCCAAAGAACAGAATTTCTTTTTGTCCCTGTAGATCTCAGTTGTTTTCTGCAACAGCTTGTTGCTTGCTTATGTGAATATCACACTGGAAAAGTGTACCTTTGGATTAATGAAAGAGGTCAGGAGAAAGGTAACTAACCATAGACCTTCACATTTGGGGAAGTGGTAGTGATCTAGGATCTGTGCTTAAAAAAACTAAAACAGACAAACTTTCCTTCCCCAATGGCTACTTTAAAAAAAAAAAGCAAACTTTCTTCTCCTGTCAGAATAATGAGTAACATATTAATATTTTTAATTTTCACTGGAAGCTAGGTTCTTACTTTGGCCTGTCGGGAGTCTATGCAGGAGTCTGGTACGAACAGAAAGATGTCATCAACTAGCGACCTGTGATTATGAACAGTTTGTGTCCACAAAAAGGCTGGTACAATATTTTTTAGCCTCTCAGTTTCACAAATTTTAGAACTTAAACAAAGCATAGATGACATCATTTAGAAGGGAAAAAAACCCCAGCCAAACAATGTGTATGGCCTGGTTCTAGTTCAGCGTATGCATGTTCTTGGACCTGTTCTGCACTTACCCCGCTGCTGTGCGTCACTCAGGTGCATACGCAGACCAATTAGACCAACCTGATGACTAGCTGAGAACAGAGCGAGCCCTCTGACAGGTAGATGAGCAATCTCAGCTACGTTCTTCAAACTAGATTCACCTCCCATCCTGCCCAAGCCCATTAAACTTGTTATTTGGATGCTTCAAATACTGGTTTCATCGCTGGTACATCAGAGGAACATCTATCAGTAAATCATACCTTTCAGAACTAGACAGTAAAAACACAGCCAGCCTGATGAATGACCCTGCGTTTCTAAAAGGCTATGACTAACACTAAATAAAATCAAACTGGGTGATGTGCATTTCAGCCTGCACCACAAATCAGTCCTTATTTTGAAGGGAGCGCTTGGAGCACATTAGCACTGGACACCTGCTGCTAGTGTGTTTAGTACACACTTGGTGAATCCTATTCTGTCAGTGCTTTCCTTTTTCCTGGTGAGAAAGGGATTTTCAGCACCTGCACATCTCTGGTTCTAAATTGACAAAAATCGGTTTCTATGTTGTTTGTATCTCTGCTGGATCCTTCAGAAATCCTTCACTCCCTAAATTATCACTGAAAATGTAACAAGTACAATATATATGGTACTCACCTTTTCAGCTTTTCTATTAGACTATTGTTTCTGATACTGTACTTTATTAAACACTTTACTACAAGCTACAGTAGTACAAGGCTGCTTTTGTGTGTCAAAGACAATGCATCTTTTCTATCCACTGCCCAGCTTTTTGAGGATGTCCTGCAGCACGGAGCAGGAGGAGTTCATCGCCATGTCTGCAGGAAGGGGGATGCCCCTCTGAGAATGTTAAGATGCAACTACAGCACCTGGTGGCTGAGTTAGCTGGATTTACGGGGGTTTAGCAGCCTCCAGACACACTGAAATGAGTCCCAAACGAAAACTTATCAGTATGTCCTGCACTTCATTTGAAAAGATCCTAGTCCAAGCCTGCCCAGGTTTTGAATTTTCAAGCTTGGACTGAAGAAGTATGTAAAAACAAAACCACAAACGTGCAGGTTTCCCACCTGCTGCAAAACATGGAATTTTACCTGTGCTGTGTGCTTCACTTCTGCCTGAAATTGCCCAATTCCAATCCTAAACCACACCTTGTAGGACTGGTATAAATACATAGACAAAGAATGAAGTTAGACGTGTAGGAAGAATAAAGGCAGAGTGAGAAGCAAAATATACAGGATAAACAATATATAAAATACCCAGGAAAAACTATCATTGAGTAATAATATGACAATGTGGATTGAGGTATTAAAACATCAGTTGTTTCAGAGTCTTAGGAAACCCTTTTTTACAGAGTAGAGAAACTCCATCTTGACTTACTCTGAATACATTACAGCTGGACCATTTCCAGGCACCGCTTTCTCTCAGCTGCTCAGCTGTCATAGAATCATAGAATCATAGAATCATAGAATCATAGAATCATAGAATCATAGAATCATAGAATCATAGAATCATAGAATCATAGAATCATAGAATCATAGAATCATAGAATCATAGAATCATAGAATCATAGAATGTTTTGGGTTGGAAGGGCCCCCTAGAGGTCCCCCTGTCCCGGGGGCTAAGCAGATCGGATGCACGTCGTGTGCCTGGGACACGGGACCTCACGCCAACGGAGAGGTGCGAGAAACTCGCAGAGGCACAGTAAAGCCATTTCTAAAAATATTTTACCTATACATAAACATAGAGCGTTCGGTCCCAGTATTTGCCCCAGGAATTATGAAACACTGCATCTACCTACCTGAAAACCAGGAACAGGCATTAATGAAACAACAAAACGTAACTTTTTGCCCACCTTGCAACAGGCTGCCGGGGCAGCGAATCCCGTTTAATCAGCACTCAGGTGAAAGCTGGGTTGCCCACAGATGCTGCCTGCCTGCTGAGGGGGAACCAGCCCCCGGGCCCCGCAGGGCCCAGCTGTGCCGGGGCTCGTCAGGCCCAGGGCCCGCTGTGAGGCCCTGTGGCCATAAAGAGCAACCTGCCCCAGGGGCAGGGGAGGGTGGTGGTGGGCTTTGGTGGCTGGGGCTGGGAGAGCTGAGGAAGGTGGAGGGGAAGAAGCAGAAGCTGAGACCCTCTGGCCTGGTGCCAAGTGGCATGTCCTCAGGGTGCTGCTTAGAGTCCTTGGGGCGCTGTGAAGGGTCTGCGCTGTGTGGAGACCAGCTGTGAGGTGGCCCAGCCAGGTAGGGCCTCTTGCAGGCAGCCTTTGTTGTGCCTAATGGCTGTTTTGAAATCCTCCCTGTGGGAAGATGCTTGTGTGGAATGGATGGGTTGGGTGTCTCTGCTGGGTTATGCTAATGGTTTTGCAATGGGTGCCATACTGAGTGCTGGTGTGGCGGGGTTTCCAGAGATGCTCTGGGTCAACTGGGTGCTGCTGGCCTGAGCTGTGGGGCTGGGCTGAAATCTGGCTGCGTCTGAGGGGAAGGGCATATGGTGGTGGGTCACTGCCTGACCATATCTCCAGGCTGGCGTGGCTGCTGCTTCTCTTGTGCTTCTGTGTGGCTCTATATCAGGACAGTAGATGTTAATGGTGTTGCACATCTTCTGTTGCCTGTCCTGAAGGGCCTCCAGGCCATGAGCACAGCAGTGCTCTTGGGGATGATGGAGTGGAATGCGGCTCTGCCAGGAGCTTGGTCTGCCTCGTGTGGCTGCCAGGGTGTGTTTGCTGGGCAAGGAAAGCTGTGCTTCTGACCTGCCTGGCAAGGCACCCTGTTCCTGCCTGTGCTGGATAGGTGAGGGTATTACAATAGCAGGCCTTTGGTAGAAAAGGGTTAAATTTTTCTGTAGGATTATGAAATATAACTGGGCTTGAAGCTAGAGTTGCCTTTGGAAAAAGAGTTTATTCCAGCTCTGGTAATGTCCTACTGAAATTACCTGACAACAATAGAAATTACTATCCTATAAGGAGTGGATACAAATCCCAAATTAAGAAAGATCCAAGACCTAAAACTATTTCACCGGTCTCTTTGAGAAAAATCAATGCTTGCTTTTATTCACTCTAAGCTTCCCCTGTTCTTGTTAATTTGTGTGCCACCAGAGCTAGAGATTATTTGAATGAGCCTGCCTTGTCTGAGTTGCTGTGAGCTCTAGGGAAATACCAATTCCTGTCTAGCTTTGACTTTTTATTTCTAGTTTTAGTAAATTAATGTAACTTTCTATATTGTTTCCATCTTAATGTATTGCAGAAAGCTTTTGCTTTGAGGGCACAATCAACTGTATAAATGAGCTGATATATAGGAAACAGTATCTTATTGAATGCTTGAGGAAAAACTGTAGGATGCTTAACAAGAATTTGCTAATATATTGATTTAATGGCAGAGTGAATGCAGTCTGTGCTCTGCCTTCCTGAGCTGCAGGTGGGGTCCACTTGCAGACTTGAATACTGGGATCTTTTCTCAGAACAGTGAAGGCTTACCAGTGTCGCTCTTACTAATCTTAGTAGTTTTCTTGACTGTAGAACTAGATCAAATATTTCTTACAGGTCTCATTTAGGAGGGTGAGCTATATGGTAAAGGGCATTATTTGCCCTGAAATGAGCACCTAATAGTTCATGTAACTAGACAAACCATTCTTCACAAAAACCAGACTAGAACCAGGCAGAATTCATTATGAACAGACACATTGGTATTTTTGTATTTATTAAATTAAAACCACACAAAATATAACTGCATACAACAACACACATCTGATATTCCAATGTCATATCTCACAAAGTAAAATCTCTTGCTGTAACTCTTCCCTTTTCTTAGCAGAAATCCAATTTGCAAACAGTTGTTTAACCATAAAGGCTTTAACTAATCAAAACAAGTTGAATTCCCTTTTCTAGGAATACACCATAACCACACACAGACACACACACAGAGTTCAGAGGCAACTTCTGCAGCCCTGAAGTAGACAAAACTTCCACGCCAGACTTGCCTGTGTTTGCAGAATAAGGAAACTTCTATTATTTTCATAGTTTGTCATTGACAAGCAAACTTGTTTAATATTTTTAAATACTCAAAACAAATTTCACTTTGACAAGTATTTACAAAATCTTTACTAAAGATCAACATCCTGCATAAAGGTGACCTCAAGGATATATTGTTGCTACCATGCTACAGTTTGCACAGAAGGGGTATAAAGGCCATTACTAGTTTTGGAAGGCTTAAACCCTTTGTTGATATAGCATAAGGACATTAACCTATGGAAGGCAGAAGAGGTCATAATTTCAGTGCAATTACCCATTCATGACTTGTTTTAAGTACATCAAGACGATGAGTCCAAAAGACTTGGGTTTTGAATTATTGACCATTTAGTTCTTTAAGAACTGATTTTATGGAAAGTTTTCAGGCCATGACATCCATCTTCTATTGGTGATACGAAGAAGTTGCATAGGGGCCTTCCTCATTCTCCTCCTCTCTAAAAAGAAAATGATCATAATCATCAGATCAGGAACATACCATGTCTCAACAATAAAACTGTAATGCAAATGCAGATAACCAGTTTCCCTAATGGATCAAAATGGGTAAGACTGGCACTGCCTAACAGGAATACTACCTGTAGTATACTACTGCTCATCATACACACTGGAGTTCTTGTTGTTTCAAGAAATGAATGCTAAAAACAAGTGCAGCTGTGCAAGTTCAACAACATCGGAATGTATTTAGAGTTTAATGAACCATTCTTGACACCACAGTGCCAAATCAGTAAGAAATACTGTACAGGATAAACAAGTGGAGGGCATGCTGGAGTTACAGTACTGTTGCTTTCAATATCATCTTTTAAAAAAACAAGCTTAGTTGTAGGTTTGTTCCAGCCTTTTGAATGGCAGGGGGTGCAGGTGGACCAAACGAGGCAAGAACAGGAGCAGATTTCCAGTTACTTTTAATCCTCTATGTGCCTCCATACAAAAGTACAGTTATTCAAATAGTCTAATAATGGTATAAGGTAAAACTACATATTTCAATAGTATTCCAAACCCCAATCATGCAGACTTTCCCTATTAACTTCTAAACATGATTATTTATCTGCAACTTAAATTTCCTATAACCCCCCACCCAGAATAGAATCAAAGAACCCTACAAAACTAACCAAGTGGCTGAGTAACTTGTGCTCATATTCCCAGCCTGTCCCTGTTCTTAGGTAGTCCAGCAAAATTATCATCTTAAGCAAAAGACATAATATAGCTTTTGCCTTGAAACAATCCTGTCAAAAAAATTAAACCTCAAACCACCAGGTTTTGGATGAAACTGGCAGTTATTGCAGGGATGTATGGTAACAGTAGTACTGAAAACAGATTTTAGCCTTTCTTACAAATACTACATCTACTTTTATTAGTGATGCTACAGACCCAGTACCAAGCATGATTCTTAAAATACAGATGATGTGTGTATATTTAAGCAGTATCTTTAATTTTATCATCAATTCTGCCTTGAAAAACTGCCTGTCAGAATCAGCCTTTCAGTCTCTTTTTCTTGAAAGCCTTAATATAGGAATAACATCCACCATGACACGGCACAGCCAAACACTGGACTGAAATTAGCTGCAGTTGATTATGGTGGACAGTAGCGGTGAATATGGAGAATGGAAGAGTTGAAACAGTGATTTTGTATTAGCAGGTCTTCAGGCATCAAAGTAACAAAACAGCTAGCCTAAGCTGTTCATCTCCACTTCCCTTGTGAAATACGCACTTGGACTATGGGCTCTTGGCAACTGTCAGCAGAGGGCAGATGACTGGCACTTGAGTCACAGCCAGCTCAGAGGGGTTTCTGTATGTGGCAGGGACGTAAGAACCATGTAGCAGGTCATTATGCTTGAAGCTAATAAAGCAGTGACTGCCTGTAATGTGCAAAGTGAGTTTCTGACCAAGGCTCAGGCATGCTGTAGCTGGCAGTAAGGGTTGGGAAGTGCAGCTTCTAGCCTTCTGTCCCAGGCTCCAGTACTAGGCTATGTGATGAGGTCTACAACACATTATTCCAAACCAAGGTAATGGCCAGGAAATTACTTATGTAGATATTCAGAACTTTACACAGCCAAGCACAAGTCTGTTCTGGTGGCTTAAAAACAAGCCAAGCTTTATATGAAATAAAATTACACAGTGTAGCTCTGGCCCATGGCCCACAAGCAACACCACATCAGCATGTGTATGTTTAATGACCAAACAATTTTCTTCACTTTTAAGATGCTTAAAATAGCAAAGTAGTAAGTCATTGCAACACTTTGCTTTAGGTAAAGGAACAGCACAGCATTACAATGCTTCGTGGTGTTGTCTCTTCCTGTTTGCTGTTGCTGCTTTGCCCAGCAGGTTACAGGAGCTGAATGACATCTACTGCAAGCTATTATATATATCAGGCCACAGTAAAAAATGCTAATAACCACTTCTCTAAGGCAAAGCACACCTGAGTGTAAACAAATCCAATGCTTGGATGCTTCTAGAATACAGAATTAAATGAGGCAGCGACCTGAGTTCATGAGTTAATAGCTTCTGGAAGTCTGAAAACAGGATTCTCCACAAGCAGCCTCCTTTATTGAGGTATCTGTTTTCTTGGCTGACAGCCAATGATGGTGAGCAATTATTTGGCAAATTAACTCTTATCAGTTTCAAATGCTTCAGCACCCTACTCTTTCCTAGGTTCAGGTCAAGACAACTGAGCAGATAACAATATATTGCTTAGTGGTGGACTTGGCAGTGTTAGGTTAACAGTTTGACTCAATGATCCTAAAGGTCTTTTCCAACCCGAACTATTCTATGATGCTGTGGTTCTGTTCTAATGCTGCACAGCAGTTAATTATATTTGCTTGTATAAGCAATAATGATTAGAGTGGCTGTAATTAAGCAGAAAGATGTGACCTGTCCCAGAAGCACAGCATATGGCCCTTGTGTTCTAGCCTACCACAGTATCACCCTAAAATATCAAGGACTCTACAAAGACCTTGCATCAGATCTCTGGTGTTCAACTATCTGATACAAAAAGTATCGCTAAACTTAATTTCAGTTTTGGCATCCTGAAACATGCATAATGGCATTTTGGGCAAGATGAAGCACCACTGTATTTTCTCCAACTATTACAAGTTGCTTTTCTTCCATGTGTGGATAAAACTAATAACGGGTATTCTTCCCTAATATGCAAATATGTGAGTTAGCGACACAGCTACAAGAAACTATACTAAAATTTTGGCATTTTTTTGGCCTATTACAAAAATATTGCTCAAAACAAAAACAGGTCTTATTGCCTTAAGCTGCTCACCTGGAGCTGCATCTTGGGTAAACATGCGTGATGAGGCATTCATTCATCACTGAGTTCTTGCTCAATGAAACTCTCTAGTAAAAGCAGTATTATGCACAGATCTAGCCATGTGCTTACATAGTTTAATACTGAAAGGCAGCTGGCACAAACTGAGTGGATTGCATTCTATGATCTTTAATGCTTGCCTACTTGCATGGTTATTAAAGTTTAATATCCAGTCTAAATCTATGAATGTCTCAATTTTTCTACCTTACAGCAAGAGGCTTTAGTTGGGAAGAAGCTGACCTTGGAAATTAATATACTTTATTTCTTTCAGAGTACTTAAAGAGGTGACTTCAAAAGTTATGATTAAACAATGTAATTCACCTTAAGCTGTCTTTGTAGCACAAGGCAGCTTCTGACCATGCAACTGCCTGTACAGTTTGATCAGAATCAGTGCATGTCTGCGCATGCATTCTTGGCAACTTTAAGGGAGACCAAAGTAGAGAGCAATTTAAGAGATGTCGTGATTCTCTCCATCTGTCAAATCAGGCTCACAAGTATGGTGAGAAGTTATGACTCCTCAAGTTGTGGAACTGACAGTCTGCTGCTGCTTGCAATTTTCTTAGTTCCAATGTCCCTTTTGGTGGTAGGAGATGAACTGCTAGGGGCTCCTTTCTTACTTTCAAACAGGCACTTAAGTAAACTGCAGTGTTGGTGCATGTCACATTCTAAACAGGGCAATCTGAATATGAAAGGCCAGAGTAGCTGGAAACGGCACTCTCAATTTCATAGATGGCTTTCACTCTAAAATTGAAAACTTGCGTATTCATGAGGCTGTTTGCTATCATGATGGCTCTCCAATTTGCAAGGCCTCCTGCTCCAAGCAAGGGAGAAGACAGGTATAGGGAGGGAGAACAGGTGCTTCCTGGGGAGCTGCTGGAGGAAAGTAAGGAATGTTGCCATCTTCCAGTGTGGGCCCAGAAATACAATTGATGGAACACAGCTGAGAAGTATCTCCAGGGCTTTTGGCAATGGTCTCCCTCTACCCCTGCCCTCTGCAAGGAGCAAGCATTCACTTTGGTCCTTCAGCACTTCCTGTGCTGAAGACTGTTCACCCCTGCACAAGACTGTAAAGGGGTGAACACAGCTGGAGAAGATAAGGCAAGGATGGCTTTTGTGAGTCACTACTGAAAGCCAGAGGTGGTGGGGTGGAAGGTGACATTATGAAGACTTTCAGACACACAGGAAACTTTTCTCTTCAGAAGCTTTGGGTAACATCCTGCTCAGCAAACAGCCTGCAGCTCTGTACTTCATGCTTCCTGTAGCATCCTGACCAATAAAGATCTGTGCCCTATGCATAATTAACAAAATTATCTGCTAAGCATGTACAAGAGGTGGAAAGTTGTTCATCCTCCTGTACCCATTATTCCTTGGGAAGAAATTTGGTACCAGATCCTAATTTCCCAAGTTGTAACTTAAGTAGTATAGGGAGTGGACATTAGTAGTAGCAGTGTACTATTTGTGTAATGTCACTCTCAGTGTATTGGCTCTGCTCATGGTGCAGCAAGGTCTAAGTGAATTTCCTTCTGTAAATTAGGATGTTATTTTGTTGAAGGGGTGTTAAAATAATTGCCTTCCTCTGGCAGGAACTGTGGTTTCCTGCCACCCAACTTAACTGCTATGTCAACACCTACTCTAATCTGTGTTAAGATGTCTGATGACCTGAGAGTCAGCAGCGGCACACTTTGATAGATGCTCTACATGGTTTCAAATATAACAATGCAAGTGAATGAGTTTGAACAGCTATTTTTCCTCTTTCATATAATTTAATGACATGACAATAATTGGTGAGTATGTGAACAAGATGTGGAAGTGTTCCAGCCTTCCCTGGGACAGTAACTCTATAAACCAGTGTCCTTCTGGCAATGGAGAGTTGCATGTGGAGTGCAATAGGTAAAGAATTACCTTAGTCTGTCTTATGGGATATTTCTCCAAGTGAGGCTAGTCCAATTGCTAAATACTGCTCCCCCCTCAAATTTTTGTCTATCGAACAAAGTTTTTAAATTGCTGAAATAATCCCTTAACTTTTTAAAGAAATCTATTCTCAATAGATTTGGTCCTGAAAGCTTTCTTCTTAACATGAAAACTATGTTGCTTGCACCCAAAAATCAGAGTATGCAAAGTGAACCAGTATGATGGAAGGAGTTTTGCATTAAACAAATTTGCAAAAGCAAAGTACCTATCTGCAGGCTTAACCTCTCTCCAGCTCCCTGGTAAGAGAAGTGATACCAGTCCCCTGCAGCCATACCTTTTATTGTCATGAGAAAGGCCACCTTGCCATCACCCACTGAGGCAATTTCTGCAGAGAATAAACAGGCCCGACAACCAGCCCAACAGACTGCTTGTGAAAAAGCTGAGGAAGCTTGTCCCAAGGACATGGGAAAACAAACACTACTGAAGTCCATTCTTGCTCTAAGTCTTTCTGTACTCTCCATGGGATGCCTACATATGTGAGGGGATAATCACTGTGGCAGAGAAGTCAAAAGGTGCTGCTTTTTCTATGAATAAAGTGTGTGGGAGCTTCTGGTTGTGGAAGAAACACTGAAGACCGAAGTCTATGTAGGTAAATCCACAAAGGGAGAGACTGCACAGGGAACAGAGATAAGATAGCTTAACTGAAACTGCAACAGGGAGAATATTTACATAATTACAAGGCAATTTGGGGCAAAAGAAAACGCAATCATGCCTTCCTGTATGCAATCAGCTTCCACATAGGCCTTGGCTTAGTACTCTACTGAAAACTGGGTTTCCTTAATTACCCACCTACATAATAAGACATCTTGGAGAATATTGGCCTTCTAGCTTTCATGGACTACTATTGGTATTCTATAAACAATGTATTGAGGCAGTCTGATCAAGCCTCATCAAGGCATCTGATAATGTTGTGCTATGAATGTAACTGGTGCATGATAATAGCATAGACTTGCTGTTGGCAAATTAAAATTACAGATACTGTCTGAGATACCCCATAAAGAGGGTTCAGCTTAGACTAAAAAGCTTCAGGATGAGATTAAGATGCTTAAATACTAAAAGTGGCATTTACCTGACACTGTCATCTTTTAGTTTTCTGGCTGCTTGTTTGGATAACTTAATCTGCAAGTCCAGTCTCTGTAGGAAATCTTTGGCAGACAGTTCTTCTGGTGCAGTGGGCTGATTGTCAGGCTCTTGAGGACTGGGAGAAGAACTACTTTCTTCCTGAACTGTCAGTAGTCCTTCATCACAAGAAGGAGAGCTGTCAACAGTTTCACTCTCAGGAGACTCCAGTGAATTAAGTCCATTGAACAGTAATGGTTTCTCTGATATAACAGGAATATTCAGGGTTTTCCTCAGAAATATACAGTCATTAGTGAACAGTTTATTTGCCCTCTTTATTTGTTCCATCTGAAAAAGATAAAAATGTAAGTTATTAGGTTTTGGCAAAGTATAAAGTACTAACTTTCTGAAGTAGTACAGTAACCTTTAGTTACAATAAACCTATACTTTCTTTGCAGCAATGACTTCAGGAAAGGATTTCTTTCATTCAGGATGATTTCAGACTATATGTTCTGTCTTAGCCTTGTTAAGTCAACACCCTAGCTTCTTCCTTTTATGTGGACTAGACTCCAAAATATTGGTCTTTCTAAAGTCTTGCACTACCAAAAGATGCTTTTCTTGAACAGTCTTCCAATCTCTATACAGGCTGGCATGAATAACTTGTCAAAGAATAAAAATTTTATTGCAAAAGTGCTGCTGATTTGGATTTATATTAGAGTAAGGCTCAGAACTGCTAGCAGCTGCTGTCAGTGAACTCTCTGGGGAAAAAAAACCATGTATAATACAAACAAGGGGTGATAAAGTTACCTTGAACATTCTAGGACATGCTAGTTATGAACACTAAGCACTGCAACTCTTGGAAGAGCAGTATGTGCCTCATCCACAGTATTTCCCTCCCCAGCTGATGTAACAAATTCACATTTCAGATGAAGTCCTGACTTTCAGTGAGAAGTCAGGCAATGAAAAAAATGGGGGACACTTCCACACTATGTAGTACAGCTGCATAGACCAGTGGCTGCTTTGTCTAGTAAACTGCACCTACAGTATGATCAATGGCAACCTCATGTGTGTACTAATGCATGGTAACAGCCACCACATAACTGTTAAATAGTTTTTATACAACTTTGAGTAAAAGTACTTTTTTTCTCATGACAGAAGCAAGATGATAATTCCATCTTTTTCAGTGTACTAATGCATAAAGCCCCACTTGTTCTATACTTAACCTGAGAAGTTATAAATTCCACTGCTTTACAGGCAAAGAAAAGCACCAGTAAACATTTATATTATCTCCCTACTAAGAATGTTGTTTAAGTTCTTACTCATGAAAATTTCCCTTCCAAGTCAAAAATAGTTTCACTTTCTATTTTGCAATTGCAAGTTTTAAAAAAGTACAGAAATTGGTATCTGTGATTATGTGACTTGAAGCTGTAGTTACAACCTGAACTCATGATTTCATTAGTAAAAGTTCTAAGTGAAAGAAAGAAGAATGACTGTTCTGGTCCCCTAGTGACTGCAATAAGCAGAAATCCCTAATCACTACAGTACTGTAATGATACATGCACTCTAAATAAAACCTGCTTGAAAACAGGTATGAAGAGAACTGAAAATACCTCTTGCCTGCATTAGAAGTGTTTATCTGTTTTTATTAAACTAAATGCAGCTAAAGTGAGTAAGAATAAAGGCTGTAAGTCGTGTAATAGTAGGAGTCTTACTGCTAGTATAAACGCTCAGAAAAAGCTGAGTGCCCTAAGCATAGCCACTCACTGCTTCAAAGTCTGAAGTACCTTCAGTTCAGCACTTGGATGACGAAAAAATTGCTATACTATTCATGATTGTTAGTCTTAAAACTCTTTAAACTTTGCCCTGACACTACTTGGAGTCCTTCCCAATTGTGGAAGAAAAGACCATTGTTAACAGATAATAACTGGGTTAACACGCCCATGCATTTCACACTGAATATACTAACAGGGGAAGCTGTCTAAAACCAAGGGAAAACAGTAGAGATGTTAGTCTTTCTAATCTGCAGCTGTGAGACTGTATGGTCACTTGCAGAACTGGGGTAAACTCCTGCATGCAATGTAGACCTGTGCTGTGTGGTAAAAGTATCTGCTGCAGTGCTGTTGCAGATCTGGTGTCATGTATGGATGCGTTTGCTTGGGTCTTAGAAGCCTGATGGAAATCTTTCTCTGTAAAAATAAACAGAAGATTCTGTCTGGAAAGGCTAGGTGTCTGGGGGTGAGAGTAGTGAAAATGGTGCAGTAAAGATCAGCAGTAAGCTACTTCTATCCATTAAATATACCAAAATGGTATTCTCTAGATAAGGACAAGCCCAACCTGTTGCTGCAGATGGCTAAGATGGAATGATTAGATTTAATAATCACTTTCAAAAGCAGAATAACTAATATCCAGTGTCAGATATTACTACAAGTAAAAGAAGCTCATTACTCTTCCAGTCCTGAAGCCTGGAAGCTATTTTCAGTTAGCCCTACACAGTATAGGATGTATCTCTAAGGTCTCTCCCAACCTGAGTACCATCTGAAGGGTGTAAAGGAAGCTTCATCTGACTTAGTAAGGAGACCTATACCAGCCATCAGATGCTAGTTTAAATGGCAATTGTCAAAATGTCTAAAAGCTGTCTTGATGGGTATCAAAATGTTTAAAATGCTAGCTAGAGCTTTTCTCTAAAAATACAATACAAAAGCTGAAAACTGAGATGTCTACTACAGGGGAGTTGGAAGGTGATGCTTCGATAGCTGATAAATAATGCACTGTACTGCTGTTCTCTATCCTACTTCACTGTAACTCTACCTCTGGATATTTCTTCCTAAAATACCTTTTAAATACCATCTTGTGGCATTTGGAAGACTGCACCTCTGCATTGAGTAACAATGAAATAGGAAATACTTGGTTTTAAAAAGAACATCCCTCAGCCTTGAGCAGGTTACTTGATATGTGTAATATATACTGCTCCTTCCACAACTCAGTGTGACTCCATGTGTTCATAGGTGTATGAAGAGCAGGATATAATACTAGTTTACTTAGTGCTAGAAAGACAGAATTAATTTGTTAGCTACAGACCCATAATAGTGAAAGCATGTGCTCTTTATACTTTAGCTGAAGCTGCACTAATGCATAAACTGGTGCTGAACTACTGCCATCAAAACTGCTTCTACTGACAATGAAACAAATAGTCCTCTTCCTTCTCCCCTCAAAAGGGATACCTTTGTATGATGGAAAACAGCACTCCAACTGAACTGCAAACATGATACTAAACATTAATTCCCAGTGTTCACTTACTTTACAGTCTTCAAAGGAAGATCTAATGAACACAAGCTATACAAGATTAATAGACAGTATCTGGGGAGAGGGGTGAAGGGCAGAGGATGAGGCCAAACAAAACACACTGATCTCTCTTTTCCCCAACACTTTCATCCATCTTAAACTGTCTAGGCTACGTCATGCCAAGGCAGGCACTGGACAGGATGTCCCTTGCTGCAAAGTAACTCCCAGTGAGGAAAACCACAGGGAGAAACTTCTAAAAACAGTAATACTGGAGGCAATGGCAGCCAAAGATAACTGTGGTGGTCCTACTAAAGCAACGCTCCCTTCCAGCCAAGTATACAAGAAGCAAACATAATGACCCTTTAGAGGAAGCCAGTCCTTGTCACTGTGTGAACAAATAACATTTTCACTTTGCTAAAAGCAAACATGTTTGCATACGTTGCTACCCTGGGCTGAAACCCATTAAAGCAGAAACACAATGGCTGACTTCAGCTAACCTGGCACTGCTCTTAGGGACACTTCATGTCAGCTTAACCTTTCTCAACTGAAGTCTCTAATGATGCAGCTCTGGTTTCGTAAGCAGAATACTACCAACATTAAATCAAATAACAAATGAGATGTTTTAAAAAACCCAGCATTAATACTTCAAATGCATCATTAGCACAAGAAAAGCTTGTTAAACTATAAACAAAGTTATGGCTTGTAAGTTAAAGCTATTTTTCTAGACTGTACAGGTTTGATCCACAACTTGAGTTTAGGTGAAAGGGAGTTGTAAAGTGTTTAGAAATGCCTTTTTTTCTAGAAAACTACTATTTTAGTAATCTGTTTCTATTTTTTGCTTATTGCACTTCTGACTGAAGAACACCACCGCTAAATCATTTGGGCCAAAGCCTTTATCCATTATGGAAAGCTCTGTCAGAAATATTCAAATCCAATGAGCAGCTAGGTCACTTGGCTTTGCTCCCATAGTGAGAAAAACTTTGTTTTAACGTGGACCAATGTAAATCCAAAATGCCATTAGTCCTGTTGTCAACAAGATTTGGTAAAAAGTGGCTTAATCTTTCTTAAGGGAAAGAAATAGACTTTTAACCCTTTTCACAACAAAGGCTGAATGCCATTGAAGTTGCTGGAAGGCTGTAGTAGAGCTTTTAAAGCCAGAGAAGGAGAGGAAACCCATTCCAGTCAGAACCTGTTAATTTGGGACTGCATTGTACCTCTTCTAGAAAGAGCCCAACTGGACGGTGCTCTTTGCAGCTGATGTGAAAGTGACATTGTGTATTAATACTAAGCTGGCTCACCAGCTGCTTAGCCCCAGGCAATTTTGCATGTTGGGACTACTGAAGCTGCACATGGAGTTGTCAGCTGGCAGCTCACTGGGCCCCAAATAAGCTGTAATGAAGGTAGGGTAGGTGAGCTCTGCTCCCTGGGGAACGGTAGCATGTTGGGGCCTGCTGGCAGGACCCTACTGGACTCTGTATGGCTTAGGCTGGTGTAAGCCTTTCAACACTTTCCACAGAACTAAACTTTCTTTTCTACAAGAAGAGAGCAGAAAAGCAGCAACACTTTCAAATCAGTTGTAAATCACTGCTAGGCTGGCAGGTAGGGGACAGTGGAAGAATTTTTAGCCCTGAAACTACTGGAAGAAATTCCTTCTTGTCACTGCCTATGCATCAACCTCAAACTAATGATTCTTTTCAAGACAAGTTTAACTACATTAGTTTTTTAATTTGAAGTGATTGTAGTGGTGACGTGCCATGTGAGCAGAGGGCTTACTCTGGGAGCAAGTGCATCTCCCCTCCCAGAGCCCGGCCAGCCCCCCACCCCTGGCACGGGTCAGTTTCGAGCCTGTGCGGCAGAAAGCCCCGAGCCCTCTCCCAGGCGCAGGGTGAGCTTCAGCCGAACTTCAGAACTGGGCACTGACGCCCCAAGCAGGTCGTAAGATTGAGGTGTCAGCATTTCAAATACTGAAACTACAGCTAGCAGCGCATGCAGGGCAAGAACGGAATCTTCTGCCCACCACCGGCAGGAAACGCTCTACGGGACAACCTCGCCCTGTCACCTCCCGGATGGTTTTCACTTCCAGTGCATCTTTCTCTTCTGGCTCCGTTAACTTTCCGGGCCTAACAACTGCGCGCCGCTGTTGGGGAGCCCCGCCCGGGGTTCCCCCGCGCCCTTCTGGCTCCCCGGGCCGGCCG
>NW_009260435.1:10543087-10561631 GCF_000687185.1 Egretta garzetta | reverse complement strand
GGGCGCGGCGGCGCGCCTGCGGCCCCGAGGCCCTCACGGCAGGGTCGGGAGTGAAGGGCAGGGGCGAGATCGTAAGCAGCGGAGTCTCGCCTGTCCATGGGGATTTACTGGTCACTTGCCAAGAAAAGGGATGAATTTCTTCGTGCTGTATCTGTACCCAAAATCTGTATCGCTGTAGTCAAGAGTTCTGATTTACCAGTTAGAAAGGAGTGAGCACAGAGTACTGGTGGCTGTTGAGACTTCAGCCCGCTTGCCAGCTGGGAGTCTTGGCAATGCACGCTTTGTCACTGAGATCAAGAAGCAAAGAGTTAAAAAAAAAATACAGGTGTAAGCGCACAAATTTAAAAGTGAAGCAATTATACAGAAATACTGGAATAACAGTAAGAAAGGGGAAAATTCCTTTGAGGAAAAACTAGCAGATTTCATTACTAATAACTTAGGCATTAGAATGGCCACATTATTTTAAAATGAATGCAATAACTCTGTTCTGAGTACTTTCCAAGAAACCCGTGTATAGGCTGCCTTTGAAAGCCAAGCCATTATTACTCAGCTGGGGCTTTAGAACAAAAACTTACATATATATGGTGCACATGTGTGCATCCGGCACAGTATGTCTTGGATACTTCCTGGTATTTTGGGGCAGCCTGCTGACAGTGACTGGCTTGAGCAGGGGCATTGGACAACCTGCCCGCCAGAGGTCACTTCCAACCCCCACCACGCTGTGATTCTGGGAAGCGGTTTTATGTGTAACAAACCCTTAGTTTGGTAATTTTGTTTTTCTGAGAAGTCCTAGAAAGATAGACCTTTGGCTTAAACATAAGCAAGACAGACACAGAAGAGATCTTAGTTGGCTTATGCGATAAACTGAGCATTCCTCAGCCCATAGTCACATAATTATTTGGAAAAACAAAATGCATCAACTGACATAATATCTTGTTATGGTTTTTAGATTAATTATGTTCAGTGGGTGGATCGTGGAGTCTTTCCAAGGAATACAGTACAAAAATCAAGGCAGATGTGACAAAGGTTGCTAATTTGGCTACAAGTTTCCAGGCATAAGTTAGGAAAATGTGAAAGCTGCCCTGCAAGATGCATGAGTTACTGAGAAGGAATGACACATCGGCACCCCATCATCACATGAGAGACGCCAGTGTGACAATCCTGGAGTGTCCCAGCAGAGGAAGTGTAGGCAATGAGCAGATAGATCAGAACAGTGCAAGGTATTATGTAAATTCATGGCAAGAAAAGATTATCTTTCATTTTTCTGTAGTTCTGCAGTATATTTGGGAAGTTGGAGGCTTCCCTGGGGATGCCCGACTGAGGCTATACCAGCTGTAGAAAGAGAGCACCAAATTGTGACGTCTCTGATCCATTCCCTGTGAAACTCCTCGATCTGCTGGGCTGCATCAGCAATTCAGCCGTGACCCACCTAGCAAAAGGGCTGAACTGCAGGTCAGCATTTATTAAAAATGTCTACTGTGTGTGCAGCGTGGAGTCATGGCTCAGCTTCAGCCTCTTATGGCCAATCAATGGAAATTGCAAACATCTGGATGCCTGCCTAGAGCTGGAATTACTCAGACCGGTTACTTCAGCTAAAGTGGCTTTTAGTAAAGGCGAGCTGCAGTTCAATAAAATGGAAATGTTGTTTAACGTTACTGATAGGATGAGCTGAACATGCAATATCAATTAGTTTGAAAATGTGTTTGACAGGTGCACTGATACTAGACAGTATTATTCCTTCTAATGTTATCTTAAACTCTATTTATATGCGAAGTGTGTGCACCACACTTTAAACCAGCTGTCACAACTCTGAGAACAGCAGCAACATCCCTTGCATTAGTATAAAGATACCACAGATATGTTAATGTTGAAAGCTTTATTGTGATAATAAACCTCTTCAAGAATTTTTTTTCTTTTGGAGTTGCTGGATTGCCTTTTCTCTGCTTCAGCAACTTGCGGAGATGTCTGTTTCTTACCCCAAAATTCATATTATACCCAGGGGAACGTTTGGATCTGGGATGCTGCCTGATCATAGAATCATAGAATCACTTTGGTTGGAAAAGACCTTTAAGATCATCGAGTCCAACCTTTAACCTAACCCTGCCATCCCACCACTAAACCATGTCCCTAAGCACCTCATCTAGCCGTCTTTTAAATACCTCCAGGGATGGGGACTCGACCACCTCCCTGGGCAGCCCATTTCCAGAGCCTGACAACCCTTTCAGTGAAGAAGTTTTTCCTAATGTCTAGCCTAAACCTGCCCTGGCGCAGCTTCAAACCATTCCCCCTCGTCATCTGTTACCAGGGAGAAGAGGCCGACCCCCACCTCACTACAACCTCCTTTCAGGCAGTTGTAGAGGACGATCAGGTCTCCCCTCAGCCTCCTCTTCTCCAGACTAAACAACCCCAGTTCCCTCAGCCGCTCCTCGTATGACTTGTGTTCCAGACCCCTCACCAGTTTTGTGGCTCTCCTCTGGACATGTTCCAGCAATGCAACATCTTCCTTGTAGTGAGGGGCCCAAAACTGAACACAGTATTCGAGGTGTGGCCTCACCAGCACCAAGTACAGGGGGACGATCACTTCCCTACTCCTGCTGGCCACACTATTCCTGCTACAGGCCAGGATGCCATTGGCCTTCTTGGCCACCTGGGCACACTGCTGGCTCATATTCAGCTGGCTGTCAACCAGTACCCCCAGGGCTTTTTCTGCCAGGCAGCTTTCCAGCCACTCTTCCCCAAGCCTGTAGCATTGCATGGGGTATCTGCCTTTTCTCTACATAAATTGAACTCCCTCTAAACCAAAAAATGAGCTAAAAATTTGAGCCAGAGCTTAAGTTAGGTAACCCATTTTTACCTGTATTTTTAATATGCATTCAAAATGAGTTACACAAAAAAACAGAAGGGTCTTGCTAATGGGACTTCATTTTTAAGGAAGAAAATTGTGTTAGCAGTGAGAATGTGGCGTCCATGCTACTGAAATATCTTCATGGAGTGGTCTGGGATCTTGTGAAAGCTGTGGGAAGTACTAGCTCACCTAGGGTTTCTTGGGTTTAAGTTTAAGATGGGAGGCTCCAAGAGGTTAGTTGTCAGGCCCCCGTCTGACCTTGGTGGAAGTTGGAGCTCGCTTGCTTTGTGATGCCATACTGAGGTGTGAGTTGGCACTGTAATGCGAATTGGCGTTGCGCCTGTTCTGCCTGCTTGCTGGGTTGCCCCGTGTCTGACTCCAGACGAGCTGGCAAGCTCCTCTGGCAGGCTGCAGGAGGGAATGGTTTGCACTGGTTGCCTGCCCCACAAGGTGCAAGCGTTCAATGTAGGGACGTCAAACTTGCCACGTTAGAAGGAGTCCCTGCTTTGGGATTCTCACTTCCCCATAGCCATATTCTCCCTCCTGATCTCTGAATCAACAGCTTATTGACATATGTGGGTATTTCCTGATGGGCAGGGGCTATATGGCCGTTAGTTTTAATTTATTGGTTTACTGCCTGGTTGGGATGTTCCCTGTTCAACAAAGGAGCCTCTTGGCACTGCTGACTCCACTTCCTTCCTCCCTGTTCTCCTCTGTCCTTCCTGTTTCCCTGTTACTGCTGCTATGATTTCTTTTCCCACAGTAACTTCCAGTTCCAAGAAGCTATACTTGCCCAAACCTGTTTCTTGCATTAAAATCAGTAATTCTTTAGGTAATGCTAGCATTGCAGTCACGTAACTGGGGATTGGACTTGACACTCTCAGCAGCCTTACACGGGACAGAGAAGTTCACTCCTCTGAGTCATTGCTCCAAGGCTGGCTGCAGACGTTGTTACACCTATTAGTCATTTCACATTTTTGAGGTTATTGCTGCAACTATAGCATCTAGAAACATTTAAAAATTAAAGCTTTAATTTTAAAGACCTCAGCTAAGCACTGTGGAGTGTCTGCCTGACCTGAGGGTTCCTTAGAGCTGAGCCTGAAGAAGGGTAAATCCCTCTCTGCAATTTTTTTCTCAGAGACATGTTCAGACCTAGGTATTACTAGCCTTACATTCTTATATAAACCCCTTGTTCAGGAGTTGGGTAAGGACAGAAAAAGTGTATGGCAGCTAATATTACAATGTTTACTCATGCAGCAGTAGTACAAGGTATTTCTAATGAATCATTCAGTTTAGGAACTCTCACTGCCTCTTCTGTCTTTCTGAATTTGTTCTGAGGATAAGAGTTTTCAGTAGAGCTTCATTATTAATCTTCTAAATAACCAACAGTATTTAAGTCTGTGCCGTCCACTGACTTCCAGTTAGTATTGGGTACTTAGCTGCCATTTTATCATTGAAAATGGTCCATATCTAGATCAGCAAGCGCACAGTGGTCTTGATTTGTTTTAAATATTATATAGGTCAACAGACTAAAGTCAGCAATCTTATAAAATACAGATCAATACCAACTGAGTCTAGTTAAGGCGGCCCATATGATTTAATGGCAAAGTAGAGAAGAGAGTGCCTTCTAGCCAGGCAATCATTCTGTTAATGATCAGATACTCATCAGCTACTTTGCTGGTAACAAAAAACCCCAAATTTGCTTAGTAAAAGATTAAATGAAACAGCGAGCATTTCCTGACTTTGATGTCTATGATGCAAGCCAGGGACATTACCATTTATAATAGTTGTACTGATGCAGGACAGGGATGTTTTAGTTTCGGGAACAATAAAAAAACTATCCTTGTGGGCTATATGTGTGGGCACATTCACAATCATTAGGAGAGAACAGAAAGAAGGCTGACCCCGGTAATGAGTAGTGTATTGAGCTACGCTATCCACCTCTGCTCGTGTTGCAACTTCTGATAAAAAATAATGTAGGACAAAGATCAGAGACAAATCCTGCCTTTTAAGAATAATAGCCCTGGGTTCTGCAATTAATTGCAGCAAGGAGAGAGGGTCCTGCATGAATTTCAAAAGGAAAGTAGGTTTGTCTGAACTGATGCACATTACTTAAGCTGTGCACATATTCCTCATCAAAATAAGCCCATTATGTGGCAGCAGCAGCTGTGAGCCATTATTAATATTTAACACTCTTAGCAGGGGTTACTATGGGTTTCTATAATAAGGTTACAAGACAGTGTTGCAGTATCATGTGCTGTGGGGTTTGCATTCTCAGAGCTTTTTTAGCTTTGTATTAAGTGCCAGTGAAGTTTTATTTATTCTCCTTCCCTACCATTTGTGGAGGCTGAATATTTTTGTCAGCTGCATTGTAGTGCATGATTACCCATTCTTCATTGCCTCTAGCTTTACTTACACATCACCTGATGCTTAATAATGGGAACATTGCAAGTCCCAAGCTGGTAGGAGCAATCTTGCACAGGAAAGGATGCAAGTGGTTCGGGTCCTGTGGCAAGGGCTGGCTTGTGCTATCAGACACGTGTTCTGTTTCCTCCAGTCGTGTGGCTTTTGGTGTGAGCTGCTGGAGGACGATGATGCCAGTCAGCCTCTTCTTCCTAACCACGTGTTTTGACTGATACTTGTTTTCTACCTTTGCACACTGAACTGCAAAGGCAGTTCTTGGGCAATTCGTAGTTGTTTCCACTGAAAATAGGTGGGCTGAACATGCAAGATGGAATCACCATGTTTTGCATATCTGCATCTGAGAGGGGACCATCCATGGCTGTATTAGCTGGTGGGTCATGGGGCCAGCAGGCAGTGCCCAGCACAGCACTGGGGATGGGGCAGGCAGGGGGTTGCTGATGATGCTACTTTGGTGGAGTGTGGGACAAGCTGTCCAGTGGCTGTTCAGGGACAGCCTCTGGCCTTCAGGCTCTCTTTTTGCTTAGGTCTTTTTTTTTTTTTTTAGCCTTTTTATTGTTTGTTAACTTTTTCTATAAATCATAAAATCCTTGATACCAAACTGTTTACAGCTCTGTCTGGTTAATAAGTTACCAGGCAGCGAAGTCAACAGTACAGAAGGAGGAAGCATTTCGAGCAGCAGCATATATATCCATTAACATCATAAACTACATAAAATGCTGCTCTACACTAAGAAACAATTGTTAGGAAGTTGCCCTTGGGATAGTATCTGCTGTCCTTCAACGACTTCTGGGTTATATGTATTCAATTTACAACTAAAATGTCAGGCCTTAAATTCATACCTTGCTGATGATATATGCAGCCTCGAACTATGTGTAGCAGATGGATAAGTGTTGACAAACTTCATAATGTGTCAATAGCACAGTCCCTTCTTCACTGTTTACTCGGTGTATTAGTGACAGGAGATGCTGGTGACATACCTTTTACCTCCCAGGATGGCTTATAGATTTACAAGTGCTGTTGCCTTGTGTTGCTTATCTGTTGTTGGCCGTGTAAACCCTGCTTCAATACAACGGCAGCACATCATGCTCATTTTGGAAGGGGATGAATGCAGAGAGGGATGCCAAAAATAGTGTTTAAAACATGGAGGTAGAAATGTGTGAAGAACAGACAACTTTCTGAGTGACTCCTGGACAGCTGACTGTTTATCATTGGACCTCATGACACCATATTTGATTTCAATTTCCAGAGTGAAACGATCAGTTCTTAATTATCAGTCAAAATCAGTTCTTGCGTATTGCATTAGAATATTAGTCATTGCAGAATGCTTCTGAGTTTAAACATGTTTGTAATTTAACTTCTGTATGTTTCTGTTCTCACTGCCTCACCTGCCCTTGCCACCTGCAGCTCCCCATAAGCTTCCTCTGTTCACATCCACCCCAGCTAAGGCCTCTGTATGCAGAACCCTCACCATTACCCCCTCTGCTGTTGCTGCTGAGCCTTCTGGTGCCAAATTAACAATAATGTCTTCCTTTCCCTGCTGAATTCAAATCAGTGCAATTAACCCCTGCTTTAGCCTCTCTTAATTAAAAAGCAATGAATACAATAAATCTGGATGCAAAATGATGGTAAATGGCACCTCCACTGATGTGTAAACCCAATAACGAGCATAAGAACGCCACCTCTGTCGTGGGAGAGCTGTGCAAAATAGCCAGAGGGGTGGTGATAAGGAAGTGTCTTGTCTTTGCCCCATTACTTCTTTGTGAGTGGCTTTTTCAGCATTTTCAGTTGGCAAATATTTTACTGGCAAACCTGTAAACAGGTGATTCACCACTGGAAATGGTTTATTTGTACAGATATTAAAAAAAAAAACCAAACAAAGAAAAACCACCACCTCAATATTCATTTGTCAATGGGTGTTTTTTCTTTAAAGAGTCATTATTCACCTTGCTTTGCCAAAGCAGTTCCAGTCACAGCTCTGTCTAGAGCCAAAAGGAACTTCCTTAATTAAGTGAAGAACCACAGAGGAAAAGACTGCTTTACTTACATATCTTATTACAATTCCTTTTTTGAGGCTTATTTTTACCAACAGTGTTGTATAACCTGTTCTAACAGGTCAAGAATAACTTGTTTATTTTATACATGCTTTTAGATTTGCTTTAGCTCAGGAAGACTTAAAAAAATAAAAAAAATCAAACAGCCCTTTTAACCCTTCCCTCAGTCTTAGGGTTCAGTACAACAGCAATCAACTAGTGATTTAAGAGGTCTGGCCTTTATCAAAATGTACCTCAAACTGCTTCGTCAGGGAATCCAAAGAAGCTGTCCAGAAATTCTCCAAGAACATGAATGAAGTCAGTAGACATGCAAACATCCAGATCAGAATATCAAGCTTTTCATCTCCATGTGCTACCTAATAAACTATATTTATTCTTCCTTATGCCAGTGCATTGACTCTATTTCTCTTAAGTGTCCATCCTCATCCTACGCTTCCATCTTTTTGTTGCCCTTTCTCTTTCACGTTGGATCTGGCTTCAGCTATGGAGTTGAAGTAGTCTGAGGTGGAATCTGAACTGCCAGTAGACTCAGTCTGTCCTCTAGATTCCAGTTTGCTTCAATCTGTGGAGTCATTTAGGTGATTAAGAGTGTAACTTTGAAATTCAAGATGTAAATCTTCCACTGCCTGCAGATACCCCAACAGTCCAAGCCCACTTGAAAGAAGAGCTAGGAAAAGCATACAGATGCTTGCTCTTGCACTGTGTGCTTACAGGGTATAATGTGTTGGAAGAAAAAGGGCTTAGAAAGAGCAGCAGTTGAAAATAAGGAGGAGGGGGCTCTGTTTATGAGTATTTTCCTTCAAGGAAAAACAAAGTTTAATGCTTGCCTTGCAAAGAGCAACTCAAATTAGGTTTTTTTCTGTGAGTCACTTCTGAAATTGCCTGTCTTCACTGAGTGCAGAGGATGCCTCAGATTACAGCTTCCCTGGGCCTGGAGGTGGCCCTTGCGATGCTCCAGCACATCACTGGTAGGAAGGAAAGCTACTCTTTGAATAAGAAGGCAAAACAGTGACAAGGGTGCATTGAAGCTGTGTAGCAATTTTCTATTCCAAGAGCTCTCTTTGCCTTCCAGGATGTTTACTAGCGTGTATTTTCTTCCTGTGGGAATATTTTAATTTGGCCTAATTGGCTTTGTAGCTCATGTTGTCATTCAGCGTCCAAAACTGGAGTATGTTTTTGGCCTGGGACTATTTTTAGCTGGTGGAAATAGGGCACTAAACCAGTAGCGTTCCTGCTTTTTATTACAGGCTTCTCGCTTTGGGCACTGAGGGGTTGGCCTTGGAAGTACTACAGTGGCATTCTTGGAAGTGAGGTGGTGATGATGGACCAAGTGGGTCATTGTTTTGTATCCTGACAGTTTCTGGTTGCTGTTCCTTAGCTTTTAAAGTCACAATTGTACAACAATTTTCTGTGAAGACTAGGTTGTGGGTGCATCTGCCTTGCCTTCTGGTAGCTAAGACACATGCAAACTAAAGTGCCCATACAGTCCCTGCTCTTATGTACCTGGTATTGACCTCTTATTCCTTCACTGCCTACGCTTCAGTACTCTGCTTATATTGCCGCCCTGTTTATATAGACACAGAAAGCTCTGAGATCAACCTGCAAACAAAATCTTCATGGTGAGCTACAACAGTCTGGCAGTTTGGTGTCCTTCATTTTTGTTCCAATGTTTTTTTTACTGAAATGCTGCCCTCGAGTGGCGACCAGCTGATTGATCCCAACTGAAGGTGTCTGAGCTGTTACTCCTGCCTGGCCCTGGCCGTGTGCCCCTTTGGGGAGGTAAATGCTCCCAGTGCCCAGGTGGTCGCCCCAGCGCAGCGAGGCTGGGGGAGCTGGGGCTGAGCCGAAGCCAGATGGTTAACCTGCTCCATGCAGTAGCAGATACGGAGTTCCCATGCGATGTTACAGCACAGCAGCTTGAACTCCCTGGCAGCAACAGTGTCCTCAGCTTTTACAAGAAAATGGAGAACTAATTCTGAAGGAAATGCAATTATTCGAGATGCTACTCTGACCACAAGCCCTCTAAATTTGACTTATATGAATGCTTCTAGTAACTCTGTCTGTTGCACTGTTTCTGGACTATAGTTCGTGGTTTTAATGTAGAAACTGTAACTTTGTAGAAGAGTGGTTTTTTTTCTGTGATGGGGTAAAGATCTCTGAGCTTCTCTAAGCAGTACTTCCACCATGCTCTCTGGGTCTCCCCACAGTGTTTTGTAACATCCTTTCTGTTAAACTCTGAGCAGGCTCCAGTCAGTCTCGACAACGTGACACTTATGGAGGAAACATCATGTCAGAAAGGTCCTGTATGAAGGTAGCCTCTGAATGAGCTCCAGAGCACCCTGACAGTTTATTAAGTCAGAATACAAGATAAAGAGTTAATAAAGGGGTAAAGGTGTCTTGTGGGAAAGCAACTGGAGGCGTTACTGCTTTGTGCTATAGTTATTTGCTATGCCTCTCTGATAGAGGTTAGTCGTTACAGCAGTTTTGCTAGAAGCGTAAGGATGCTGGCTCCTCAGTAAGTCATGGCTTAGTGTACTGCTTTAACTCAGGGATGCTTGTTTTTCTGGGCCACTGAAAAGTGTGTCAGTATGTGACTTGTTTTGTCTGCAAGTTAAAAAGCAAAAACAAAAATGAGAGGGCTTTTATGTGAAGGGATTACATCTTTTGGGCGGACTTTGTTTTTAGCATTCCCAGGGTATTTGAAGAATACTCCATGTTTCCATGCTTCATTGTAGACCAATTGTCCAAAGGGATATATACACCTACCTGCATGTTTATTAATTTTTCTGGCAAGTACCAGGAGTGTCCTATTGGGAATATTCTCATGTTCTCATCTTTTCCTAAAGGCAGAGGGTAGTGCTTTTCTGATGTACTGTGAACTTCTATCGTCCTGCACAATGTGCAAATACCATACTTTCTTTCTGCATTAACACATCTAATTGGGGATAGACTTGTTTATTCAAGCATCAGTATGGTTTGTGGAGTCAGATATAAATGAGTATGTAAGGTCATTGTAATTGGAAGAGCTTCTTCCTCCTCAAAGAATTTCAGCTGCAGGGTCCCTTCTAGAGAGTCCTTCAGGACTGGTTACTTAAGAGGCCAAGTCTTCCCTACTTCCCTATTCTTTCTGAATCTGCCAAGCTGGTTTTTTGTGTGTTGTGGTTGTTTTTTTTTTCCCCCCGCTAGTTTTCCCCCCTCACTGCTCAGCCCTCATCCTGTAAAGTACTTGCTGCAATGTCCAGGTAATTCTTGCTCGCTGTCCTTTGGGTGATTAGTCTTTGCAGTGGTTGTGCCTGTGAGTGTGTGAATACATGGCATGTATGAGTATATGAAGGCCTTGGAGAGCCTCTGTGTGAAATATCTGTGTCAAATATTGCCAGTAAAATAATCTTCTTGATGGTTTGGCTCTGCTGAAGACTTCCTGTACTGAAGAGCTCTCTCAGAAATGATTTACATCTCTATTTCTAGTTGCTGAGAGGTCCTTAATTAAGACTCTGGTACTGGCCATAAAATGTGATTTTTCTCAGATGATCATATTGGCACTTTATGTGCTCTTACCCAGCACTATCTGAAGTCCCATCAAAGCATTAAAGTATGGGAAGACTGTCTGGGGCGTTATTACCACAGGCAAGAACACAGAAAGGAAATGCTCAGAATATTACGGTAGTAAGCGAGGTATATACCAGTTTATGCTCTGAATTTGCAAACATGAATGCCAGACTTGCAAGCAGATGTTACAGATAGCTAACTCTAGAGCCAGAGTTAGTACGATGGGGTGCTTGAAGCCGTGGTTATCTCTAATATTAAAGCAGTGATAGGTCAGATGCTAAATGCCAGTGACTAGGCTGTATATATATGGAGGTTTGGACAACGGTGGTTCCTGGAGGCAGTTAATTTTCACTGGACTTGCAACTGAAAGTACTTAGCTGGCCAGAGCTGCAATGAGAGGAGGCAGATTCTCTTTCAGCTAGACTGTATTAGTTACGTTAGATTTCACATTTGTTTGTAATAAATGTGGATACATCTTGATACATTTAATCCATTAACTTTAATTTTATGCATTTAATTTTGATACATTAACAATTTACAATAAATGTGAATGAATTAAATGTATCAAAATGGAAAGCCAATGTACAAAACAAAAAAATGTAAAGAAAATAATTTGCTGTCACTATGTGAAAATGAAAAGAATCCCTTCTTGTTTCTATCAGAAGCTGTAATAGCATGCTGTCACCCTACAGCTTTCAGTTATATCTGCTCACAAATGTGTTTTGGTGGGCAGGACACCTATATAATGCCATGATGACCTTACAGTATAACAATGCTGGATTTATGCCCCAATTGATATATGTATATCAAATTGGGGTTTTTATACTGAAACAATGGGCGCCAACATAAGCAGTAAAATATACGGTGGCATAGAGCATAGATTAATATGATGAGTTGGAAGGAAATAGATAAATAGTAGTTTCATTGTTAGGATTCATATTTAAATAATGTTGTTCTTCTGTAAAAGAAATGAGATCAAAGCCAGTAAAATGTTTTGCTTGGTGGGTGGGGTGAACTGGGGATTTTTGTATGAAAGCTTTCTATATAGACTACTCTTTTCCACGGAATTTAGCTGTAATATGGTGGCAGAATATTATGTGAGATGTTGAAACCTGAACTGGAATAGGGACCCATTGATTTGCTTGCTGCTTACATCAAATAGTCTTTGCTTCCCTTGAATTTCAAATTTGATCATGCATAGCATCATCTATGCATCTTGCGTTCTTAAAAAAGATAACTTGAAAAGAAATTAAGGGGGCAAAATGGAGAACATCAGTAAAATAGGAACACTTACTCCCTGCAATTCAATGCAGAAAAGCATTTTTCCTTCCCTTTCCTGGCTGAAATCCTCACTATACTTTTGGCTTTAGTTTCTAAGCTCGGTCCAGCATCCATTTGTTACTGTGCAGCGAATCTGTGTATGATGCTAACTAGACATGGCAGCTCTCTTCTAAAATAGACTGTTCCAATCTGTCACTTTATTCATTGTCACCAAGGATTCTCATTTCCCTGAGATGAACTCCACTGCTGGCCATCCAACCTGATGAAGTGGAAGAATTGCAGAACAAACTGCTGCCATCAGCTAATTCACCTGAACAGAGCAGCGTGTGAGACCTACCTCCTCCCATGAGTGTCCTGTCATTTGCAGCAGCTGAACAAATATTTTCAAGATGGCAAGTGAGCCAATGGGAGGCATTACCTGAAAGAGTCCAAACATTTTACGCAAACACCTGTGCTGTTCTTAGTCATACAAGTTTGCTGGAGCTTGCCTTACATCTTCTTTCCTGTTAAGCAATTCTTTCAAGCTGGTCTGAATAATTTCCTAACTCCATGTCACATGAAGAGCTTGAAAAAGTATCTTCAGTTTCTCAGAATCAGTCTTCTGCTTTTCCTGGTGAGCATCCCTGGCAGGTTTGTTTCATTAGGAAGTAATAATGGAAGGAATTAGCATTTAGTATGAAGGTCGACTTTCTTGTAAAATTATATAAAATCCTGGAGGCTTACTTTTTGTTGCACCAGTTACAGCTGCCAGGATGCTTTTCTCCATCAAAAAATGCAGCTTGATCGTGAACATAACAACACCTCTGTGCTTCCTTTGTTCACTATATGTATTGTTTGGTATCTTGCTTCTAGAAGACCACGCCACATAAAAAAGGAGAGAGAAAGTGAAGGAGGTGGAGCAAGGGGTAAAGGAATCCTTCAGAAGAGCAAAGTGGTCAGGAGCTGCGTCTTGACCTTGCACGTACAAAACATGAAGCTTAACTCTGCAGCTCCATAGCTGGGAACAAAAGTTTAAAGGCTCCAAGCACATGGCAGGAGTAGAGTTGGAGCAGCCCTCTGGAGCCAGAGTCTCTGTAAAGCTGCATCTGTGCCTCTCCAACAACTTCATGTAAGGAAAAAGAAAATTAAAAATGGTTGTTGTCATGATTTGGTCCTCATTTTGCATAGATCCTGAGGGATGGGTATTCAGACCCTTTTGTTGTCTCTGTCCTCTTCTGCAGCATAAGGTGCTGGGTTGGACTAGATGACCTCTAGGGGTCCCTTCCAACCCAAAACATTCTATGATTCTATGATAACGTGACTGCAAAAAGAGCTGACTCGACTTTTTTCTCCTTACCCCACTTCCATGTATTTAGTCATATAAATTAAACTCAGCAAGCTGACTGCCAGTATTTGATGCATAAGTCGAGAAACAAGAAGTACTGAATATATTAATCTCTTAAGTGTTGTGACCTAGTTGCCATCTGCTTTCATTAATTACTGTTTTAATTGTCTGTCAGGGTAAGAGTTTAGTTTTCCTTCATTAAAAGTAGCATTTCATACTGTCAGTATATTTCTGCTCACTCATCTGACTGATTAGTATGAAATGTAAATTGAGTACAAAATATGCAAGAAAACTTTTTTAAAGAGAGTATTACATATTAAATGCTGTTTTGGTTGAGGGGGATGGCTGTTCATGTAATCAGTCCAGGTTAGTGCTGAGAAATACATGAAATCTAAGAAAAATCAAGAGAAGTCTGCTAAAGTTATGTTTCTCACAGAAAGGTATGACTGGATATCAAGTGGCTCCGAGGGCATAATTTTTGTGAAGTTGTGGGGTTTTTCACCTCCTATCAAGTGCACTTACTCATCACAGTGAATATTTGTACAAATGGCTCAAACAGCATGGGAACTCTCATAGTAAACAATTATATGCCTCCTAGGGCAATAACGAGTGCTTTATAATTAGCAGGCAGAAGGATAATGTTCAGCAGTCATTCCGAGATGCTGGCTCTGAATTAGATACTAAAATTGGATTCTTGTTTCACAACTTTGAATAGGAAAAAGCTGGGTTTGAGCAAGAGCTAGGTTTTTTGTTTTAACTGGCAAAATTAACTTGAAGGAAAAGGTGTTGTGAACTGTGCTTCAGTTAGCTTGGTTACACAAAGATTCTTCAGCCTGTTTTACTGAAGCAAAATTAATAGACATGTTTAATCGTCCTGTGAATTGGGATCATTATTTCAGTATAGTCATAACTACAAAGGGAAATGTTAATCACCAAGATTGGATTATGCAGTGACCTTTTGAATCCATGGTGTTTGCAGCTGTTAGACTTGCTTCAAAGTAGGAGTCAGAAAGCACTTTCAGTAGTGGACCTTTTGGAAATAGTTTCAATATTTCTGTCCAAAAAATAATGATCAAATTAAAGAAATTTTACTTTGTTACCTATTTTTGAATTATTTGTATAATCCACACCATGAATCCACATGATGTTCTCCAGTGCCTCAGTGTCCTGAAAAAACAGCAGTTTTCAGCTTTTGTTTATAAATTTGTAAACTACTTTTCCTCTTTTTCTCAATTAAAAGGACTTGATGTTTTGGTTTGGTATTTACATTAAATCTGAAAGTGGAAACAGGGAACCAGGTTCTTTCAGGCAGATCTTTCTCCCCAGTTGGCCTGCAGCTGCTTATGAGTTGTAGTTCAGTAACTGTGATGGTGCTGGTCACCTGCACGGGGTTCCTGTGGGGAAAGCACCTGCAAGCAAACAAGGGTTTCTGTGGAGAGCAGTGGCTGAGGACCAGGAGGTGAGGAGTCCTTGCTCCGCTGTGGGGCCAAGCGAGGTCCCTGGGCAGTTGGCCGTGCCTGGGCTGGTGCGGGCTGGCCACAGGTGCTGTTAAGGGGTGCATGGGCTTGAGGTCACTGGACAGAGCAGAATACATGAAGTAAAGCAGCTGGGCTTCTTTACTTTAGGTGCAATGGAGCCAGACACTCATTTGTAATTTTGAACTCTAAAATAGAAATAATACTGCTGGTTTTGTTTCTAATCTCTTTGCAATGGTAACTATGCTTTTGCTAGGTATTTGGGCTCTGCACGGCACACTGGGGCCTCCCATTCAGCTCAGGTTGCTAGGCTCTGTAAAACATAAATAGCTGTTACACATGCACATGCAGTCTTTAGAGCTAGTTTTGTAGCTTTTAATTGACCCGCGTGATTATCTAAGCTACAGTGAGAGCACTACCTGAGCTGTTCCGGTGCAGTGCTCATCTTCTTAAAAGCCTCTTTATGAATCATAACTCTTTCTGTCCTTGAATGACTTAAAATCTAACAGCATCGCAAATCTTAAGATTAACAGTCCAAACCTCTTAATGATGGTTGGTTTTGACGCACATCTGAGGAAGTAGGTACCATTACTCACCCTCACTTGGACTGTATCCCCAGGTCCATTTTGTAACATCCTGTAGTTCTGTTTCTTCATCACCAACTCCTGACCTGGCTCTGTAAACAGGCAGGCTTCTGTTGTTGAGTGTTAAATCTGGCAAATGAGTAAATCAAGTAGAATGTGTATTCAGAGCTGACATTTCAAAGGTGAAGCCTATGAGGATTAGACTAGGATTGAATTTATTTTTGCAAAAGTGATTACACTAAAACATATTTCTCTGCAGTGGAAAACATTGTGCCATACTGGTAATTCAGTCACTTTTCTAACTACATTTACTAATCAGGAATTCTTGTAGCGAATGTTCTTGCTTGCAAGGGTTTCTGCCCATCATGTCTATTGCCAGCATATCATCTGTGCACAAAAATCTACCTTAGCCTCACTGACAGTCAGTAAAGTTTCATTTCTCTCAGGCTCTCTAGTCCTTCTCATAAACCCAGATCTTGGCTGAGTAGCAGCATTTCCTTGTAGTGACCTCTGTCTCTCTCAGCCTTCCCTGCATGTGACTTTGGTTTGGGTGGTTACATCTGGTTTGGGGATGAGGCTGCTATTGCTCCAGCTGTGCCACTACACAGAGCAGCTTAGGTGCTCTGTGTAGCTGGGTGGTCATTCCTGTTTACGCTGAATTCCGGGAGTCTCGGGGCAGTCTAGCACCATGGATGGTATCAGTTTCTACCTATTTTTATATTTTTTTCTCCTAACAAGAGCATGAACTCTGATTAGTCTGTGGTGTGATATATAACAAATCTTTCAAGTCAATCTGAACTGGGTTCAAATTCAAATCATGCTTCTTCTCCTAGTTTGCATATGTAAATGGAATGAGATCAAAACAACAGAAGCTTGATGTTCTTTACTACAACCAGACCATTAATTTTGAAAAATAAGTTTGATCTTCCCTGTGTCAGCCCAGCAACAATACCTGTGAATAGGTTAGTTCTGCCTTGTTAACATCAAACCCCACTGTGTCTCGGGTATGAAGTGCAGGACAGGAAAATGTCCTCTCCTTGGAGAGAATGTTTTGTTAGTCATGTTTTTCATCTGCACCCATACAGGTTTTTCTCTATAACTCTCATTCAAGAGAAAGTGATTTCTGGAGAAAGAATGTGTTCCTGCTCCTCCCTGAGCCAAACTAAGTCTTCAGCTCTTTAGACTGTCCTCAGGAATTTCTTCTGGGCAGTTGATTCATTTGGCCCTTGTAAGGCAAGTTCAGAAGGAGCCCTGAACCTCAGGAGAGTGTCTTCTGGGAGACAGAGTCAATGGCATCAGAGGAGTGGGATAGAGTCTGGATGCTGATTTACATTGCTCAGTGCTGAGATTAAATAGCGAGCTCTTCACAAGGCAGAGCTTTTAGCTAAAGGCTTGGCTGTATCTGGAGAAGTCTTTTGTGCTGTGTTAAGGGAAAAGCACTTCAGACTTTGAACCTTGAAGTCAAGTTGTAAAGTCTTGAAAGATCAGAGCTGTGGTTGTATCCCCCCATGCTGCAGACCCTTTCTTGCTGTGGACATCAGGCAATTATTCGGACAATGCTGGTCTCATTCTCCTGCTTCCAATTGCATATCTTGTATGTACTAGCAGTACCATTTATTTTTAAACCTATTTTATACATGTAAAGCAGAGATCAACTTGAGTGCTTTTAGTTAAAGGGAAGATGGAGATTCTCAATGCAGTGCCATTTACTGCTGCTAGTGGTTATGCAGTCCTTTCCCTAGCAGCATAAAAATGGTTGGAAGCAGCAGGTATTGCCTGGAAAGGTAGTGCAAAGAGATAGTAAGGAGACCTGGGCTCTGTAATATGCCTAGAGACTTCCTCTGGTGATATATCTCAAGGTGGGATGAGCATCAGTGGCCATATGCATCTAGTTGTGGTATATGTAATGGCCTTCTGATTAAGAAACAGATGAATCTATCTTTCAACTGTTAGAAATAGTCATCACTGAGGAGCCAGTCCTACAAACCTGTGATGGTAACTGTGCAAAGGCCATGTACTCAGGGAATGGTGGTGTTGCTCTGATCAGCTCTACTGGACGAACAGGGTACAGCTGAACAGTTCTGAATACTTCCAACGGGCATGTGCTATTCTGGCTATGCAATGATTTAGGGATGAGTTTAAAAATGCTCAAATCAGACCTGTGAGAATGCAGGTTTTCACATGTGAAAAAGCAAATTGCTTCATGTTTTAATTTTATTTTTATCTGAGCATTTTCTTGTCTTCCATGCGCGCTTAGTTACTTAGTCTATAGAACTTAGAGGCTGGTCTGACACTCCAGGCTGTGAATTTCAGTTCCT
The DNA here is from genome assembly GCF_000687185.1 of Egretta garzetta. Lineage (NCBI taxonomy): Eukaryota > Metazoa > Chordata > Aves > Pelecaniformes > Ardeidae > Egretta > Egretta garzetta. The sequence goes on along the minus strand of NW_009260435.1, from coordinate 10,543,780 downwards.
CACCATTAAAAGTGGATCTTTAGAGTACCTATTGCATACCTTGTCCCAAGTTGATTTTTCTTTATTAAAAAAATGACTTTTTGGCACCACTCTGTGTTCATGTCTTCCCATAGTGCATGCTGTGACTGGAACTCCCTTTGTTATAAAGCATTTCAAAAGCATCATTGCTAAAAACTACAAGCAAATAGAGAGTTAGCCTTTCTTGTTGTCTTTGATTTTTGCATCTTTTTCCTGAATGATTGCTTGTATAGACTTTTACCTAGCACTGAAACAGCAAAACCCCCCAACATTTCCAAACACGTCTTCAGTTTTGAATTCAGTACTATAGTGATTTGTAGCCTATGATCTTTGGATTCATAGAATCATAGAATCATAGAATCACTTTGGTTGGAAAAGACCTTTAAGATCATCGAGTCCAACCTTTAACCTAACCCTGACATCCCACCACTAAACCATGTCCCTAAGCACCTCATCTATCCTTCTTTTAAATACCTCCAGGGAGGAGGACTCGACCCCCTCCCTGGGCAGCCCATTCCAGAGCCTGACAACCCTTTCAGTGAAGAAGTTTTTCCTAATGTCTAGCCTAAACCTGCCCTGGCGCAGCTTCAAACCATTCCCCCTCATCCTAGCATCTGTTACCAGGGAGAAGAGGCTGACCCCCACCTCACTACAGCCTCCTTTCAGGTAGTTGTA
>NW_009260435.1:10541037-10542896 GCF_000687185.1 Egretta garzetta | reverse complement strand
CAGGTCTTTTTCCACCAGGCAGCTTTCCAGCCACTCTTCCCCAAGCCTGTAGCGCTGCATGGGGTTGTTGTGACCCAAGTGCAGGACCTGGCACTTGGCCTTGTTGAACCTCATACAGTTGGCCTCAGCCCATCGATCCAGCCTGTCCAGATCTCTCTGCAGAGCCCTCCTCCCCTCAAACAGATCAACACTACCACCCAGTTTGGTGTCGTCTGCAGATTTACTGAGGGCACACTCAATCCCCTCATCCAGGTCATTGATAAAGATATTAAACAAGACTGGCCCTAGAACTGAGCCCTGGGGGACACGCTTGTGACTGGCCGCCAACTGGATTTGGCTCCATTCACCATGACTCTCTGGACTCGGCCATCCAGCCAGTTTTTAACCCACCGAATTCCTGAAGGTTAGTGGCCTACCATCCGTCTACCAGAAGATGTAAACTTATTTGTGGTAGGTCTGTCATCCCCCCGGGAGTAGAGTGGGAAAACCCTGACCTCTTCCTCACATGATCAACGATTCAACCAAGGGCATGCATGGGAGCTTCTGATTCCTTCCACGCTCTGATGCTGAGGGACTTTCTGAATGTTAGAGGCTGACAGGTGCTGGCAGTGAATCTCAGATCTTCTAGTGATGAGCACACGGGCTCTAAGCAGATCTATTTGGTGTCCGTCACCTTGGTACTGCCCTTCCTTGAGGCAGTGGTCACACCAGCAGCTGTCCCCAGCCCTGCTTCATCAATGCTCCTTGAAGCTCAGGGCTTTTTCCCATATGCTATTTAGACCAGCTGTCATCTCTGCTGTCTGTTTGAAGTCTTCCAGTGGCTTGCCTAGGGAGTGCAGTAAATATTACGACTGTGGAAGAAAGGAAGGCATGAGAATCAAGCCATTAATTAAAGGCTGCCTAGTCTGAGTAATCCAATGGTTAAAGCACAGTTGCCATGGCAGCGCTGCCCCTGGATGCTCCAGCCTGAGTCACCTCCTCCTGCTCCCCTCTGCCTGCTGGGGTACAGAGAGGGTGACGCTGCTCTTGCTTCTACCCAGACAGCGAGCAAAAGCTTTAGTGACTCACAGCAGAGACCAGAGGGGAAGGAGAAGAATTACTGCAGCCCTGATGAGCTCCACTGGAAAACAAATGCATGATGAGTAGATAAATCTTCATTGACAGGGTAGTGCTCTGTAGGAGCTGCTACAGGAAACGTCAAGGGCACTTCCATTTTTAACATTTTGGTGTGTGAATGGGGAAAAAAGTATTGAATGTGTCTGTGCCTCAGTTTCCAGCTCTGTAGTGTGTTAAGGATGCATACAGTACTTGCTGCTTGAGTACTTCTAAATGTTTGCACCAAAACTGTTTGGCAAAATGTAGCAAACTATGATTTATTAATGATTTGAAGATGGTCCAAAAATTGAAATGTCACCTGTACCAGTCAAAGGGGAAGTGCAATTGGTAGCCACCCCTTCTAAAGCAGGCCTGTTTTCTAAGTGTAAAATTGACATTGGAGGGTATGTTCTGAGGATCGGTAACCTGAGGTAGCCATTAATGCCCAGTTTAGAGAAATGTTTAAGGATGCATCGTCCCAAAAGTATTTACTTACGAGCTTTATATATTCCTCAGCTTTGCAAAAATCTCTTACAGTGAGGGCCCAAATCCAGGCCTGCCTCCTCTCCCTTTTCAGTTAACCACAAGTAACTTGTTTGTCATCCTGTGATGACTTTGTCCTACCTGCTGTACTCTTTGTCCCTGGCAAAGCAGTGACCGTCACTAACCTACCCACAGCCACAGCAGGGGAGCAGGGAGCTGTACTGTGCAGGGCACCCTGCGGAATGCCAGCACTTGTTTCACAACTCGCTTTCTCATTCCTG
>NW_009260435.1:10517996-10541014 GCF_000687185.1 Egretta garzetta | reverse complement strand
AGAATGTAATGTTGTCATTTGCCTTTGCAATAATTTGATGTTAATTCATAGTAGGTGACTGTGGTGTTTCCAATAGCACGTGTGCATTCCCTGTTAAAACCCAGTGAACTAAACCCTATTTTGTGACAACAAGCAAGCAAGGATGGGCAGCAACTTGCTGCTTGTTTGGGCTTTCCTTCACAGTGTAGGAATACTGTTCATGTCCCATGCAGCAGATAAGAGAGGATTTCCAAACATAGCTCAGCCTAGCAGCAGTGTTTATTCTAAACTCCTACAAGGTAGATGCGGTCTGCTTGGGCACCATCAGCACACTGATGATTACTGCAGGTGCTAGGCATGGTCTGAGTGAAAGCAGTTAAGAGGTGCTTGCTAACTTGGATGGTGATGAGGTTAAAATCTGGTTGTGCAGTGCTAGATTCCTCAGAGCTGGGATGAGAGCATTTACTGGGTGTAGCCTTTGTGGTATCTAAATTCTTTTGGGGGTGAATTTCTCTTTAAGTTCAGAGCAGCTTTATTCAGGGGAGGAGATTCAAAGGGTCATCCAGAGGGCTGATTAGCTTGGCACTGGTTTAAACAATTTCAAGTAAATTAGCCTGCTGAGGTCTCCTTTGTTAAGCTCCAAGCAGAGTGAATGATTGGGCTCAATGTGAACATCCGGAAAAGGATCCAGAAGGTTGGTGCCAATGCTTTTTTAGTATCTCTGGCAGATCTTGTGTGCCAGACTGCTCATGTGTCCAGAGGTAAACTTAATCACCAGCTCTGAGCTGATATCCCTCCACTCCAGCTGAGCTGACAGAGACCCTGGGCTTTTTGCTCTCTCTGTAGCAGGTGGATTTTACTTTCAGCACACGGAAATATCTGCGTATGTTGTACCTCATTCATTTTTGTCATTGCATCAGTTATTCCCTGGAACACAGTTCTAGTGTCAACTTTTTAATTTTACTCTAAATGATGAACATATTTGGCCTGATTAAATTATAGGCTGGGTACTGACATGCGATTTAAGGTTATCGGATACACAGGAGGCCAGACTAGGTGGCCCCATAGTCCCTCTTCTGGAAAAATGAGACCAAATAGAATCATTATAAAGCAACAAGCAGTTTCAAAGCAGCAGGAGCTGACAGTAACTCGTGGGCAAAGCCGTGACCTGTACCGCCAGGGTGATTAAGTACACGCGTGGCCTTTGCAACAGCTTATCTGACACTGATATGGGCGGCATGGCTGGACGCTACAATGACTGTGTGCATCAGTGGAAAAACAATAAGCAAAACCTTTTGCAAGTCTCCTCCTCAGCACCCAAAACTCCTCCTTGGATATTCTTGCAGTGATTCATTCCAACTTCAAGCTAGAAAGACAGCCCGATGAGTCCTTCCCAGGACCAGCAGGTACTGCAGCCGGCATCTGTGGGGATCGCTGCTCTTCTCAGCACAGGCTGCATGCAGGTTTGAGTCCTGGCTGACTTCAGGGCATGCAGGATCATGCCTCTTCTCCTTGGAAACAGTGTGTTTTCCATTGTACAAATATTAAAAGTAACTTCTTCTGACTCATTGATTTAATAATGGAATCAGTTTGAAAGCTTCAGAAGAGTGAAGGGAGATAATATTTTTAATTGGATTTTCTCATTGCTACAAAAATAGAAAAGGAAATAACTAGAAGATACTAAGCATAACAGTCTCATTTTAATGACAAATGTGTACCAAATGGAAGCAAATGCATTTTTATTTAAATGTCATCACATATCTTTGTTTAAACCTTCAGTCTTTCTCATCATGGAAATGATCTTTCAAACTCCATGAATCTGTAATGCTGGAAGGGACTCCAGCTCTTGGCAGGTGGCATAACTGCTTATGTCCCTGCTGGCTGGGTTTGTCACAGCTGCTGAGCACTTCTGTCTGCTTACGACCATCAAACTTCCATTTCCCTTCTGTCAGGCACTCTGGTTTTTCTCCACAAATGCATATAATGGATCAGTACTCTGCAAAAAAAACATGGTAAGGGGAGCAACTTAAATGTGAGGTAACCAGGTCCAGCTTTGTAAGAAGTGCTCTTGACCTTATTCCAAGCTCAGAAGAGATGCCATAAACTTCCCTGCGGTGCATTTAAGAAGATGCCACAGCAGTTAACCTGGATCAGCCAGCACATTTGGAGTGTAAAGGTGGGGAGAGCTTAACTGAAGCTTTAATCAGCTGCCACAGAGCAATCTGTTCTGAAGATCAAAATTTGAAGATTGTTTTGAAAGGATAGCCTTGTTTACTAGTGAGCTTGACACATTTAATGACACTTTTTTTTTTCTTCCCCCCCCAAGCAGCCTAAAAGCATGCAGGAAAAAATACAGGCATGGGGTAGCATGACTGTGCCGCCTAGTGGGGCCCGGCAGCCGCAGGGGGAGGCTGCGGGGGAAGCTTTGCTAGCAGCTCCTGCCGATGCCTTTATTTTTTCTGTTCCTGAGCACAGTTAAGTGAACTGTTATAATGACAAGAAAATGAATTCGACTTCTAAGCAACCTAGTTAATGTGACGAAGAGCAGCGTGTGCAGTGTGCCAACACTGCTGGAGGACAAATGAACCAAGAGTGCCAACACCCCAGTTCACCAGACGCCTGTACACAGTGACCTCTTTCTCCACTATCATCATCTGAAAACTCTTAATGCTGATTTAGACAGATGATGAGAATATAACCTTTTCATGGACACGTGGCAGAATTAATGCAAGATTCTTAGGTTCGGGGAGTTCTTTATGTATACTGTTCACCAACATAGTTTGAGAGTCCAGGCAGCTTTTAAGTGACCTGCACCTGTGGAGACAGCTGGGAAACAATCTTCAAATATGAAAGGTTGCTTCCAGATTCTGTTCTATGTATTATCAATGCAGTCATTATCAGAAAAGAGCAAAATGATACATGCAATTGCTTTATCTGACAGCCTTGTTTTCTTTTCCCTTGCTCATTGAACGAGTCTACCTAATGTCAGACTTAATAAAGTCAGGCAGCTGGCTATAAGAAACACACAGACCCTCATTAAGGGAGGCCCCTCGTGCTGCTTTTGTTTGTGCTCATCTGCTTTACTGGAATGGACAAGAAAAGCATGAATATTTAAAGCACTTTGCTGTGGCTGGGAACCAGCTGAACACAATTCTGCTCTCTTTTTTTTCCCCCTTCTCCTCTTCCTCAAAAAGGAAACCTCACATCCTATGGACCGTTCTGCTCCATTCAGACACAGAAAAACATTTGCTATAGCTGAAACAGATTAGAATGACAGAGATTCCTTGGTGGTGGTTGGTTTTAATGTGCAAATGCTGTCCTCTGTTAAAATAGCTAAAAAGTTGATTAGAGAGCAGCATGGTTTAGTGTTGCTGTCCAACATCCTCGCGCCCTGTGGCTTCTCCCCCCAGCAGCCAGTGCTCTCCGAGCTGCGTGTGGATGCCAGCCTTCTGCAGGTTTGGCAGCAGCTTGACGTGGGGCACAGAGTGCAGAGCTCCTGGCTGCAGCTAGAGAAACACACAGACAGACAGATCGGAGCTACTGCCGTATGGCAGAAGGGTTAGTCAGCTTGCACCTCTTTCTTTGATGTTGCATTAAAACTCTCTAGAGTCTCTGTGTCAGTCAAAACTGAGAAGACTTTACTTTTGGGTAGATGAGTCAAAAGAACACAAGCAAGGGACCTTCTGCATGGCAGCAGCAGGAGATGGACGGCCCACGGTAAATGCAGCTCACTGCGGTTCAGACTGCTGCTCTGTATCACGTTCATGGGGAGACTGACCTGGTATTCCTTGTAGAAAATGAAGCACCTGGGGTTTGCACTGCTGTTGCTCACGCTTGAGAGAGGAGTGAACAGATTGGAATAGGAAAGATATGAAGATGCATGCTCAGAGACTGTAGTAATAGTATTGATCCTTTTTGTAAATAGTTTTCAACTGTTCATACATGAATTTTTCATTCTGAAAAGAAACAGGTGCAAGGGAAGAAGCTGATTCCTGAAATAAAGGGTCAGAGTGAAAAGGTGGGATACAGTATTGGTGTTTCATGTGCATATACAGTGTTCATAGTCAAAATCCCAAGGGACTTCAACACAGCCCCCGTGATGAAAGGGATGCAGGACCAAACCCAGTTTTTTGCAAAAGCCATGAAGTATGTAGAAATAAAGCCCTATCTTGCAGATAGGAAATGGAGTGTGTGACCTCGTGAGCTTCTCTGCAGCTGTATTCTCCGGTTTTCTTATGACAGAGGTCTGGGAATTGTGCTGCACAGTTCTGTGAGCGCTCCCTCTGATGTCAGGCTCTGCAAATCCCAGCAGAACCACATACTGGGACACAGATATTTCCTCCTCTGTCACTGAGATTTCCTTGTTTTCTTGACAAGTCTCATTCATTTTTTGGCATGCAAGAGAGGAAAAGTAGAAAGATACTGCGAGATTTTGGATTAAAGTACTGACATAAGGAAAGGCAGTCTTTAAATGGGTAGGGAAGGTGTTTCGTTTCTCTGTGGTTAAACTGTGAACTTCCCTGGGATTGCAGAAAGTACATTGTCTGTGGGGACATGTTCTGATGTTTATTTTTTAACTGTCCTTATGCATGTGTAGTTATTTGTATTTTGCAGGGTTTTTTAATATACAGCATAGGTTCTAAGGGTTGGCTTAACCATTTCACTGACTCGGTCTATGCCTTTAGGCACTCTACAATGCACTTGATTCCCTTGAAGCTTAGAGCTGTGCATAGCCTGGAAGAAATCAGTGTATGTTCTCAGTGTCGAATTCTAATGAGGTGCCGTATGGAAAATTGCTGACACTGTGCAGAGAAGAGCGGGCAGGACATAATGCATGTCTGTACCTGACGCTCACAGCAAGCCCATTTTCCAGGCATTCAGAGTAGAAGGTAGCTGAGGAGGGATGATTTGATACAGTGCTGCTGCTATGTTTTGCATGCAAGATCCTGATCAGACAATAGTGATTTTATGCATACAACTGCACACAGTTGAATTGGATTCTAAATTTTGCAAAAGAGTGAAACTTCTATCTTCCCGGAGTTAGTGGTGATGAAAACATGAAATCTAGTCTCTGCTGCTCCAATGGCAGCAACCTTTTATAAATTGCATTCATTTTTACTTCAAAAAAGAAGAGCAGCCTGCAGAGATCTATTATTGCTTTGTCACATAATTTCAGAGCTGTAAAAATTGAAACCAGAGCTAAAGAAAATATTGAGCATTGTAGAACAAGGGTCCTACTTTTCAGTTGTTTTCATTTTTCACTGTGTACTTATTTTTAGAGCCATGGCATATATGAAAAAGAGTGCTAGTCATACAATCTGGTCTTGGGATATGGGGCATAATTTTCAAAAGCATGTAAGTTCCCAAAAGGGGATTGGGCACCTGGGCCAGATTCTTATGTATGTAGCTGTCTAAGGACAGGAATCAGTATTTTATGTGTCTAAACTTACATCACAGGTGGTGAGAGCTGGTACCTAGTCACTCCTGAAAATACCATGGGTTTTCATGTGCAGCTTTAGATGTCTAGATGCAGCACAGAAATCTGATCCAAAGGATCTCGGGTAGTGTCACACTCTGAAAATGGGAGTTTCTCGTTTCCCATTTATTTCCTTTGGAGAAAAGTGCATCTCTTGCTGCATCTTCCTCTAAGCAGCTCAGAGTTTCACAAGCTTTCACTGAGTTGGGAGGCAGGGAAGCATTAGGTTGATGTTAGAGCGTGCAAGCCAAGGTATGGACGGGTATGATGAACTTGCTTTAGATCTGGGAGGTCTGTTAAACTTGGGAGGAGAATCCAGGTTTCTCTGCTCCCAATCTTGGTTCTGAGCACTCAACCATCTTTCACAAAGCTTCAGCCCAGTGCATGTAATGTGGGGGGAAGAGAAGGTAAAACCTGGAAGATAATCCAGACAAGTGAAAGCTGCAAGAGCCACAGTTGAGAAAGCTGCTTAACCTGATCTCAGAGCATCAAGGGAGGCTTGATTCAAGGCACAAAACTGTAAGAAATTGCAAAAGCCAAATCCTTTATGAATATTTATTTAGAAAAGCCACAATGCTGGGGAGTCACTGTTACATAGCGTGGTAATTCCCTTCCTCTTTAGTAATATGCACCACACTGTGCACATGCAATTACTTTTGTTCCAGAGATAACATCTTCATCTAGAGTTATACATGTACACATACAGTCCTTAGTGCACGCTACGATTCACATATATGTTAGGACACACACAAAGTTGAGCTTTTCCATGAAAAAACTGTATAAAAAATGCAAATCAAACTGAAGCTGTCAACACAAGAAGCAATGTACAAAAATAGACGTTAATCCTGAAAGTTTGCTTAAGAAAAAAGGACTCTTCTGTCCCTGTTCCCCATTCAGCATTGAGTATGTCAGATGCTGCTTGAAAGTAGAATTTAAAATAACTAGTCACATCCTGACCCCCTTCATGTTAGTTGCAGAGACTTTTAACCAGCTAAATAATCCTATATTAATACGAAAATCTGCCTCCAAGCATCACCACTGTGTGCTGTTGTTGTTTTGAAGAGATCTTTATATTGTTGCAGTGTTTGATTTGTGATGCTCAAGGCCAGGTGCCAACGAAGCCCTTGTGTGGAGCACACAGAAAAGAGGCAGGACTGAGATGTCCCTGGTCACCGAGCCCCCCAGCAGGGGCTGGCAGCAGCTGCCTGGAGAAAATGGCCAGGTATTAGTTCTCCTCATGCAAGCTGAAAGGAGCCAGACCTTCCAGGTCCCCGCCATGGGGAGCACAGCTTCAGGCGCTGTCTGCATGGTGGGGCTGGTGTTTGAGATGATACCCTCGAGTGCCTGAGGAACCCTCCCTTCAGAAGCATGCCTGCGCCAAAAGCGTGGCAGGTGAAGGGATGAAGAGCCCGCAGGGCCTTCCCCAGCCAGGTACCTTGGTCCATGATGCAAACTGTAGCTGACGTGGATGGAGCCACCTGACTATATAACCACTTGTGTGGCTCTGAGCAAAGCTATATAGGATGACATGCTGCAGACATCATGAAGCAGCCAGACCAATCCATCCTTGTAAAACTGCTGCATGCAAATACCAACACTTTAAGTGGCAATTAAGACTGAAAATGGATTGCACTTATTTCCCTTAAACACATGTACATACCACCCTTAACAAAAAAGTAACCAATTAAAAAAAAATCTTCAAAATGCATTAAAAAAAAAGATTGATAGTAGGGATTCCCTTGGTTGGATCAAAGGAAAAGAAGAAGAAAATAGGGGCAGTGTGATCTTTCAACCCAAACTATTCTATGATTCTAATCACTGAAGTTTGTCAGCAACAACAATCTTTTGGTTTTGGGGATGAAGATTCTTCCTACCCATGAGACTTGATGCTGCAAAGCCCAGTATCCTCCTGGTAATCCACATGCTTTTTAAGGACTGTTTATTTAAGCCCATGCAGAGTTATTACTGTGTTAGAGAACTTGTCTTCTTTTTTTTTTTTAATGGGATATCAAAGTTTTTCACAGGAAATTTTGCATGGATCTAGGGAAAATCTCAGCAAGGCTCCCCTGTGTGTCACATTTTTTTTTCATAAGGTTTCAGCCTGATTCTGAGGAAGGGAAGGAAAGGTGGAAATTGTAAAGACTTGGAGCTCTCTAGGGAAGTAAACTGCGGATGCTGCACTTTAGACCCAGCTCAGCGGACCACTTCAGCAAACTATTTTAAGTGGGATTTAAGCGCACGTTATTCTTGGACCTACGCATTTCCATTATAGAAGGCACAGAGGGAGGGTTCATGCTGTTAGCTTGCACTCCAGCTCTGGTCATGAAAACGTCACTCAGGGGACTATGACAAACATGTACCGACTGCTCCTGGGGCCCCCCCGGGTTTCTAATCCCTGGATGCCCAGTGGCTCACAGCTCTCCCCCCAGGTCAGGGCTACACTGTGGTGACCATGACCTTTACCTGGGTGAAGGTGGCAGTGCTTCAGCCCTCTTGTCCCCAGGGAGCTCTCAGAGGAGAGGCTAGTGTTTCCCAAGTAGCAGGGCTAGCCCCAGGTGCATTTCTGCAGCTTTTTCGGAAGCATCGGTATGTGTGATGCACCTAACCAGTCTCCCATAGCTCTTACAGCACGCATACGTGTAACCAAAATGAACCTCTGGCTGCTAGTCAGAGGCATCTGTTGGCAGTGATAAAACAGCAGTAGAGAATAGTTTTAGACTGTAAAAATACACAAAATGAAACATCAGACTGAATTCTTACTAAAACTTTGATGTTGTTGAGCACTGGGATTAGCTGCTGCTTCACAAGTGTTTTCCACTGGGTTAAGATTACATACAGCTTTTGACTTAAGGCCCTGATTTAGCAAAGCATTTGTGCATATGCTTAAATCTGCCCTTATTCAGCTAAGCACTGATGCGAATACCTAAGTGCCTTGTGATACACGAACAAACCTGAACTGGAGCCTAAGTTATGTAGTTGGTACAACTACTCTTAATGTTTTTTCCTGGTAGCACAGCTGCTCTCCTGGATTAACTATTTAATTAATCTTCATCTAAAAGGTCCTGAGAACAGTTCTATAATACTAACAAATGCACATAAATACCAGAACTAAAAAAGTCAAACACATGTCTCAATACAAAACAAATATTGCTCAGAATACTTGCTTAGATTAAGATTAATAGCTGTAAACTGTGGATTCTAGTAGCAAATAAAAACATGTTGGCCTAGAAGAAAACCCAAAACATTCGAAGTCTATAGGATTGGCAGCACTAATATTACTTTACAACATGGAGTAAGGATAACAAATATCAGTGTAACATTGTGAAATGATCCACCTAACGGAAGCTTATGTAAACAAGTAGGCTTTGACAATGTTTGTACATCTAGGCGTGATCCTGCACCTGGACCTGGACAGGCAGAGACCCGAGAAGGTAGAAGGGTGCTGTTCCAGCATGGTTCCAGCTGCAGGAGAGAGGCTCAAGGGTGTGATCCTGCAAACCTGTACTGGCCTTACTAGTTCTACCCCTGGGAGCATCCCATTGCAGGATTCAATTCGGCAGCACTATACACATATAAGTAAGGATTATTCACAAACATAAGGCATTGCAGGACTTGGCCCTAAAATTTCTATTTTCAGCAGAGAATCCCTTTATCCATACACAAGTTCATATTTTAACATATCAAAAACTGTCTAAAATAAGGGTCAGTGTCACTATGTCATATTCAGTAACACAGTTAAGATTCTGTGTATTGGCTTCAGATACCGCAAAACATTTTTTTCCATTAAAATCAAACCCACTGTGAATCTTTCTGATAAAAATTAAATTAACTGTGAAAAATGAACAGGCTGCATTTTCAAGGTTAAAAGGAGACATTAACAGAAATGAGTAACTCCCATTGTAATGGTTTTCCAGTGCCTTCCCTTCTGACCAGTGAACACTCTGAGATTGCAGTTGTTGGCAGCCTCCAATCTTGCCTGGCATCCTCTGTGGCATGGCTACTGCCGCTCTCCTTCCACCCGCTTTTTACGAACTAGACCAATAAAACAAGAAAAGAGCAGTCAGTACGGCTTCCCTGAGAACCTAAGGACTCTTCTCACTGACACACTCCCTTCTCAGTAACACGAATAAGAAGGAAGGAGCTTCTAAAAATCTCAGCAGGATTATGTCCATAAGCACTGTAATTAACAGATCTTAATGCTAAACAAAATAATTGTATCATCTAAACTGTACTTTTCTGTATCACAGACTGTAGAATTTCGCCAAATATTTTTATCAATATATTTTATATAAAAATCATATTCTGAGCTAAAGCTTTTATATGATGGAGAATTCACCACTTCCAATGCCTCCTCCCAATGGCTCAATTTAGATTTTTGTTAGTTTTATTGTTCTTTAAAAGCCACTCTGTTCCAACTAAGTTGATGCTGGTCTGCTGTAGTCTGCATGGCAGTGCTCTGGATTATTTAAGCATTAGGCATCAAAAATTAATAACTTCTCTAATTGAACAAGTGTCTTTGGTAAGAAACAACCATGTCCTCTTAGAAAATTATTTGAAGTACTCCTAAGTACTGATAGCAGTGAGTACTGGCAACAAGGAAAAAACATCGTATTGGACCTTTCAGTACCTGTTTAAACTTCACATGCTCTGATCACATCAGCCATCAGATACTATGTTAATTAATTCTGGATTCTCACTAGAAACAAAGTAAGTTGAAGTTGCCATTTAGCAAAGCAGAGAGTGATGACCTTTGTGTTGTGGGCAAGATTAGACAAGCAGTCCCATGTGAATATTTACAGCACTCAGGATACATTAAAACTGGTATAGACCAGGTCTAGTTGGGCAGGCATTTGCTACACCATACCATAATAAAAATGTATTGAGTCTTCTCTGACTTTGCCAGATAGGATTAGTGAGGTTCTGTTCGTGTGATACAAAATTTGGTGTTACATCAAACTGTCACGTCCTGTTTCTGATACTGAACTGCTGAAGTACAGAACAAAAGCAGTAAAACTGGATGAATGAATGCTTGTTGCTACAGAAAGTCAATGATAACAATATATTACTACAAACATCCTATTACTTTGCTATCAGGAGGTTTATTTCATAGTGCTTTCTTGGCAAACTGCATTATTCCAAAGCCTGCAGCATAGCATCAGTCATTTGTGTCTGCTTTCAGTGTTTTGTTGCTTCATTTGTTTTATTTTAGGTATTCTGCCCTACTAAATCTGGAACAAAGCCATACAATACGAAAACAGCAAAATTAAGATTAGGTACAGGTTCTATGTCTAATGGCAATTGGTTAAATAGTGGGGGAAAAAAAGTCTCTCTTTGGTGGATGTTTTAAATACCATTCTGGGACACTAATAGTTTCAGGAACAATAGTATATCATGGAAATACTTAGGTACTGCTAAAAACTAAAACTGAAAAAAAACCTAAAAGTGTGCATGAAAGAAGTAGGTTCTAGCTCCACTTTTATCTTAGTTCTCACAGAGAGAAACCCAAGCTGAAGCCAGAAAAGGCATCAGGTTTGACACCCCACTTTGAAGTAGAATTGATTAATAATGCAGAGTTTACAGTAAGAATAATAAAAAAAACCCACCACCAAAATAAACTACTCCTGCCTAGTCATCTCCTCCCTAATGTGTGTATTGAGCACACAGGGTAGAGCGTGTCACGCTCAGGTAAAACTTGCAAAGCTTTATTGTCTTTGCCTGTACTTGGTCATGCAGGCGGGAAAGTCTTTTTTGTGCCTTTGGTTAGGCAGGCTTGGTCTGTCACGGGCAGGGCAAAGCAGCAAGGACTTCAGTGTTCACTGAACGGACTGGATGGGTTTGGCTCTCTACTTACTGGCCAGAACAGCTGACAGGGCAGGTGGAAATCCAGGGTGCTCCCATGGAAAAGGCTGAAGTAACTCCCCTTCCCAGAGCACATGGGAGAAGGAGACAAGTAGTGGTTCCTAATCACAGTAAGATCTTTGCTGTTGTCTACTCTGGAGTCCGTGAAGCTATGCATCACCCCTTACATATAGCAGATTGAATGTTGTAGAGTTAAAATTCAATCTTATGTACAGGTGGGAAGGGTTGTGCCTAGGAAGGTCAGGGCTTGGCTCACATAAACAAAAGAGTAGATTTAGTAGCATCTTACCCAGATCATTGTTTTTAGTGATAGCTGCTGCTACCCTGGTTCTTGGACCTTGCTTTGTGAACTGGTATCCAAACTTGAGAATCTTGGAGTTCTCCTCCAGCATCTTGGCAATCTCCATCTCTACAGCTGTCCCCAGCTGCTGCCTCTGTTGGTGATGAGGTGAAATGTCCCCAAAAGAAAAGAAAATATTTGTGTTCATATGAGAGAGAAATAAGTAGTTATATTTCAGTACTGTGCTGCAAACTACAAAGAGAATCCTGTCCCTAGAGATCTTGCTCTGGGTTTTATATTTGGCTTTGACCAGTTTTATTTAGAAGTTTTCCACTGTTTGGTTGCATGGGGATGGGATGTGAGCTGCAGAATGACTGAGCCACACAGGCTGCCTTGAATTTGCCAGAGCCCTCTAGGAGAACCCTCTGGGAATCCATATAGAAGGGAAATAAAAGTGGACTCACTCATCGCTCTCTCTTTACCTGGTTGTCAATTTTAATCTCTGTCAGGGATTCATTCTCTTTCAGTGCATCAATTAGTGCCAAAATACCCGTCCCAGTGATGAAGTTGGATTCTACATTCAGACTCTTCAGTGTTTTGTTCACTTTCAACATATCTGCAAATGCCTGAGGGGTAAGAAAGAGGGAATATGAGATACCATCTTGAGAATTTCAGGGAATAACAGAGAATCTGCAAAATGCGGCTTAGTGCCTACAAAGAAATAAAACACAAATAGGCTTAGAAGAACACAGAGGTAGATCAGAAGAGATTACACTTCTGCTTTGCATAGTTACAGGGAAATTCTGCAAGGAAAAATGAAGACTGCATCCTAGAGCAGATATAGACCTACTTTAAAATTGTTGTGATTTTTTTCCAAAGAGTGTTTAAACTTACAATAGCTACAGGGTCATTGCTTCGAGTAGCTGCAAGGCTGAATGTCTTCACATGTGTGTTGCTTTCCAAAGCTTTTGCAAATTCTTTCAGTGTTGGAATAGGAATATTCTGCATTAAGAAGATAAATCCAGTAGTTAGGAGTGCCAGTCACATCGCTAGACAGTGATTTTAATTATTATTAAACTGACTAATAGCCACAGTCTATGCAATTTAAACATTCCCGATGCTTTTAAGAGTATGTCAGAATGTTCAAAGCATCTTCTGCTTATAGTGGCTTTCAGAAACCCGTGGAGGCCTGCGCTAGGATGCGATGTCAGCACAGCGTTTAACTGGGTCAGGCCAACACCAGCACGTGACCAATCTCTGAACTATTTTCCTATTTTGCTGCTGGTTGTTCAGTCTTCGCATGCCAGCCCCTCCTCCATTTGCATGTGTGGGCTAATTGAATTTGGCCACTGATGATTATATAGTGCCCATGAGATATCTTGCTTTACAATCTGCTAAAGAGAGGCAGCCAGAGGGAGTCACCCCTTGGGCTTTTAACTGACATCTAATTCAATATCAGGCATTGACAATCTTGGAGCCTCTACAACAGTTCCCTCCACACCCCTTCCCTGTGTGTCCTGCTTTTCCTGAACCATAGAGAGACAAAATTTGAAGATAAAAGGCAAGGGCTTTGGAAATATTTGAATAAACCCTCCTGTGATGACATAAATGAAACCACAGCATCTACCTTTATGTTGTTGAGATTAATTTCTGTGAGACTAGGATCGTTTGCTTTTATCCTCTGTAAACTTGCTTCCACGTTGGTCGGATTAGGCGGCTCCTCAAAGATGGGCTTGACCTTTTCACCTTTCACCACATCTGCAACACAAGATCTCATGAAATGTTGATGTGAGGAACAGGCATCATCAGTAACAGCCTGGCTTTTCGATTCCCATTTAGGTTTGTACTGTAGCATTCAAGAAAGGCTTTATATGAACCATAGAACTTGGAAATAGGAGAATTAGCCCCATTATCCCTCCCGTGCCCTTTGCGTCTTCTGTGCACCCAGAAGCATGTCACTGGTGGCTGTGGTCACAGCGACTGGGCAGTATCCTCACAAGCAAATTCCTCCTTTATGTGCAGAAGTCCCAGTACAATTAATTTGAGCCAAAGCAGCTTTAAAGACCACTGTATAGGATGTAATATACTGCAAGGGCTGCTTTGTTCTTTGTCTAACACCTGTAAAGGAAGGTGTGCTCAGAACTTGCCCCTTACGTTAGTGAGAAAATGTCCCTGCACCTACGTATAGACTTTGCGAACATAAAGGAGCATGATCAGGAGGCCCCTCAGTTTCCTTCTTTAGGCTGATGCTATCAGCCTCACTATAAATTCAATTAGCTCTTGTGAATTTGCAACATCTGCATTTTCTAAGTAATAAAGCTATCAAAGCATGAAAAGCAAGTCTGTCTGCCAGCACCAAGATTTATGAAGTTTTTGAGTATTCGTGCTCTGAAGAGATACAGTTTTTAATGCTGGCAGCTATGAGCTATAAATATTCTTAGAGAAGCATAAAAATCATAGTGTGGAACACAATTAATATTTCTAATTCCCACGCGTATAGTTTTGGAGATTAATTTATAAGCCCTGACCACCCAAGCCACTAGAGGCAGGAAAGGAATACGTTACTGACCACAAGTATGTTTAAACCCTTTTATTTGATGTTGCAGACAGTGAGTTATTTTGAAGACTTGTGCTCAAGTCTTAGTGTACTACGCATTTCTGTTCAGTGCAATGGGCAAAGTTCATGCCATATCATGGGCCAGAAGAAAAACATTTTTTAGAACTCATACTCTTAGTAGAGATGAAGTCATACACGAACCTTGAGCTGGGTGTCACTCTGCTCCCTTTTACCCTGAACTTTTTTTTTTTTCCAATTCCCTGAGAGATGTCACATGACTGAATAACACTCCAGCCTTCCAAGGGAGTAGGAAAATGAAAACTACTGGTAAAATGCATATAGAGAATTCACCCTGTCTTGAAGGCAAGGATGGGAAGTAAACAAAAAACAGCAAAGCATTTTTTGTGCTTGTGGCAACACCCTGCCGAGCTGGGGAGAGACTTGCACCCTGTCCTCAGGTTAGACATCACAGTATACCCAGTCTAGAGTGAGCAGTGTTTTTCACTTTCTACTCTTTGTTGCTTCCTCTAAGTTTTATCTTGTTTCTTTAATAATGGTGCTGTTTTGCCACAATGATGGGCAACTTCTGAGATGTCTCCCACTTCTGCTGAAGCATTTCACTGGGTTAAGGAAAGGTATTGCTTTTGGACCAAAGAATAAAGTGATGTGATGGTGATTTTCTGGTTCCTAAGTCTGTGATGGGAGCATAGTTTAGCTTACTCACATAGCTGACATTTTGACTCAGTACAATAAAAATAATCTGAAATCTATGTGGATTAGTAATGCAGGCAGTTGCCTGTTATGAGATAGATGGCAGCTTGCACAGGGCCCCACTGGGGAGGTTTGCAGAGCCGTCTTAATCCTGAGAAAAATGAAGTGACACAGTGTCCTGTCTACTTTCCCACCTCCCCTTTAGTAAAGAAGGATGGAAATAAAAGTCCTTGGTAAAGATAGCTGCTGTTCTCATGGCCTTACAAGAAGAAAACATTTTTTTAGTACTGCTTCCCTAGAAAAGAGCATTCCTCAACTTTGTCTTAAAAAGCAAAGTTTAGCCCATTTGGTATCCCAGAGCTTGGAGGTGATGAGCTCTGGATCGAGGCTTGGCAGCTCTCAAGAAAAACTTGGAATTCAGACGTACCCATTTCTCCCCCCATCCAGCCTCCTGTTGGTTGTTGAGCTAAGATCTGATTCACCAAAGGTCTGTTTATTTAGTGCAAATATTTCTGGATTTGTTTTTAGTAACTACAGCTGTTTCTGCTGGGGGATTTCCTGAACGACTGCACTTCCCATGTACCTAAGGGGCTGTATAAAAGCCAGTGTTTAAACATGCTGCCACAGGACTAACGTGGAGGTAGTAGATCAGAGAGAGTAGCCTGGGCAGGAGCACATCCACATGGTCTTTCCCTCCCTGTGAACGCAGCTTGATGTGACTCTGGTCAGAGATGTGACTGCCAGGGATTCTGCCCCATTTGAGCCCCGTTACAAGCTACAAGTCGTTCTTCAGTTGCGTAAGTGTAGGTACTTGAGGCAAGATGGCCTGGCCTGGGATGCGGCCACCTCTTAGCTACAGCTCCCTATGTTTTCTGTCCACTGCCTAAACTGAAGTGGAATAAAAATGTATCTGTCTTGGCTTCTTAAATACTCCCATCCTCTCAACCACCTCTGCAGAGCCAGATATTGCTCTCTAGGAATAAACAGAGCTCCTTAGGAATGATTTATTTGCATAGTACTGTTGTCATTATAGATAATGAATATTAAGATTATATTTACTTTAAAGACCTCTCCCTCATGATTAATTAGATCAATCAAGGTAAGGCCCAGTTGCATTAAACTAAATTAGACCAATACACCCAACCTACAGGTGCACAAGTCCCTAAAGATGACATGTAGCCCACGAGAGAAATCTGCTTGCTTACTTCTCACGGTTCCTTTTCCATCTTTACTGCGGGCTCCTCCTTCATCAAATTTTGGGTTGTTGACCATGTTGTGCACTCCAAGAACAGCTAAAATGTGTAAATACCAGCAACAGGATACAACATTAACAGCAGGAAAAAAGACTGCAGAAAAGTATCTGCTACAAATTCTAGTTTAGTTCCCCAGCAAAAAACCCTTTACAAAATGTTAACTCTCTGAGTCATGCTTGCTTGTACAGAAAGTCTTTAGTGGTCTAAATACTGGAGATACAGTCATTTTTAATATAGGTTTTTGAAGAAGTGAATCAATGCAGTATGCCTATCACAGAAATGCCAGCTGGAAGGAACCGCTGTGGGTCATCTTGTCCAGCCTCCCCCTCAAGCAGGAGTGTTGCCAACATTAACCAGGTCAGCCGTGGCTTTGTCTAGCTGAATCCTGAGAACGTCCAGGGATGGAAATCCCATAATCTCTTTGGGTAACTTGTTTCAGTGCTACTCCCTAACATACAACCCAAACCTCTTATTGCTCTTTGTTGTATTGATTGGCATATCCAAGAAGAGTTTGAGTGTACATGTGTGGTTAGCTGCTTAAATGGGCATTCACACTGGGGTTTCTTACAGATGCACATGGATGCTAATGTGCCTAGGAAAAAAAAAAATATATATATTTTCCAGGACTTTAAAATAGATAGTGAGGATATAAACTATTATGAGAGAAATGACAAGAGAAACCAAAACTCCATGAAAGAAGCTGCAAAGTTATCTTTCATGCAAATGAAGTTCCATAGTGTCAGCGAATAAATTGTGCTGTGTTTGCTGATACTTCTCCCACAAATTATCTAATTGGACTTTATAGGATCATGCATTAATTAAAAGTTATTAACTTGATGTAGATTTTTACTTTTATCATCAGCTTTTTCTCACAGAAAATACTCTGTTCTGTAAGCAAATTACTTTAGTTGCTGTTAGAGACTATTTTCAGAACCCTGGGCAGTAGCCATGCTATTTTTTTTTTTTAATTAGACTTCGATACCTACAAATTCTGTCATGAATAGCTGGATACTGACCAGAACTGAGCAAAACATGGAACTTCATTCCATGAACTTCAGACTTCCTGGGAAGTGCCAGCTGCATTAAAACCCTGTGATACCCCACATTTCAGTCAGAGCCAATACTAATGCATCCAGAAATGGGTGGTGTCGCCAAGAATTACAGAAGATAATGGCAAGATCACATCCTTCAATAGGACAATATAGTAGCTACAAGAGTTTTGAGTTTAATGTTGATCTAACCCCAATTCAGATTAATATGCTGAAATATTTCATTTACATTTTCCTAATGAAAACAAAAAAACCTGTTGATAGAGTTCCAATTCTCCCACCAAAACTTTTACATAACTAGGACGCAAAAAGGTAGACCATAGACCTCAGAGATCCCAGGGAAAGGATAGGATATGCTCTGAACTGGGTGGATGAAGCAGGAGATGTCAGTGGTTCTGTAGGAAGATCTCAACACTAGGTTGAGCAGGTTTTTAGGATGACCCATTATCTCACCAGCCTTGGCTGGTTTGCTTCTTCCCAAATTAGGGATTCAGATCATGATCTTCTACTAGCATAAGCACATGACACAGCCATGATACAGACTGCTTGAAAGTCACAGGTGGCTGAAGAACTACAGAATGGCCTTTGCTATACCCTAGGTCCAAATGTCATTTATGCAAGAGAATATATTTCAAAATTATTTCCTTTGTGCATACCCTAGAACACGAGGTTATAGTCTGGATTAAAGGAAAATAATTAAAAGTGGTGAAGATATCCAGGTCTTATCACCTGGCAACCAATTTTCTGATTCAAGGGGTTAGATTCCAAATTTCCTCATGGATGCAGGATCTTCATCCATTGCATCCTCTAAAAAGTTCATCCTGACATTTGGGATGTCAATGCTGAGAGGAGGTAGCAATAGTGTGCTACAATGTGGATGTGGTAAGATCAACAGTCTCCACTACAACACAAACACCCCAGCCTACCATCCACCTTTCCTTTCCCCAAATCATGTTAGCTGGTTCATCTTCTCCCCTTGCCTGCCACATCAATTATAAGTAGATGAGAGCAGTCTAAAGTGCAGGAGCTATCGAGTCATGCTTGAAGCCCTCATGGGCAATGCGTGGCCCCCAGGGTGGCCACTTGTCTGTATAGTGAAACATCAGGTACTTGAGAGATGGTCATGAGGCACTCCTGGGTGCCTCCTGGTCTAGAGAGAAGAACTGGACATGTAGGGGGATCATACTTATAAATTATCTAACCTGCAAGGTCGTAGAGCTCAGTATCTGAAGCGCTGGCCAGGGCTTCTTCTAGTTCTGGATCCAGGGTCACTTTCTCTTCTGTACGGGTTTCTATGGGCTTTTCTTTAGGGATAAATATTTTTCCTAAAAGAAGAAAAAAGCCAGAGTGAGTAATGAATTATTGGAACAGCTCCTCTACCTCCTGGCAGTGGGGCAATAGGTCTGTGAGAGTGGAACTGCTTGGAAATATTATCAAGTGCATGTTTTCGTTTTTCTTACTTGATGCTATTCTCCACACCAGGATCTTAATAAAAGTCTAAAAATAAAAGGTCCAGCCTTCTTCTCTGTGTTGGTGATTGTTAATGGGGAAGCAAATTTTCTAAAATAAATCCCCAGGAGCAGTCACAGCTGGGATTCTTCTGACGTTCCTGTGACCTTAAATAGGCAGAATCATGTCTATACAAAAAGCCTGCAGAAATTTCATCCTTATATTTAAATGAGGCACCAGAAGCAGTTAAAACCATCCTACTGCAAAAACCTTGCAGTTCACCAAATTCCATAGAAGACCCTGAACACTCAGCAAACCTGTTCTCTTCCAGTAATTCAGTTTAAATTCCAGCTTTTCTGTCAGTATTTCCCCTCTGTGTCTCCTGATGATCATTCACATAAATAGCCTTGTCTTGATCATCTGTGCAGTCTGAACTGAACCGCATGTTCCCCAAGAAAGACTCCTGACCTATTTGCCTCTCTGTATGCTGCTGTTGCTCTGGGATTAGCAGGTGCGTGTTTCCATGCGATATTGCCCCAAGACTGAGTTCATCGGCCTTTCTGCCGAAATGAGAAAACTGTTGGATAAATCCAGAAACAATGCAAAAAGTCTGATAACTCCTTCAGCCCGTCATTAGAGCTAACCTCAGTAGTGCGATGATGTAGCTGCAAATGCTTGGAGCGAGGCCCTTTGAATCAGAGCTAGGGCTGCACTCCGGTCGCCAGTGCTGCTGGGGCCTTTCTCCCACTCAACGCTCTCCTGACCAAACCCATACAGTCAGTAAGACATTAGACGGTGTCATTGCTCTGATCATTCTGTGAATGCCCATATTCTACTGTCCACTTTGTCCCTAACAACTACTTCTCAAGCAGGCTTTAGTTAATCCTATTGTAATGAAGCTGTGATGACCTTTGGATGCAGGTGGCTTTGGCCCACTGTCAACTTTAAATTGCCTTTTTGTGCAGCTTTGCACACTCTAGACGTAATGCTTGAAGGATAACTATTTTAGAGACAGTTCAGAAAGCCAGAGGTTTAATTTTAACTGTATTAGTGATACTATTTTGTTACCATTAATAAATGCAGTTCTGATATTTCCTGTTGAATTGCAGATGCATTGCCTCTGTTTTTTCAACACTGACATCCTTCTGTGGCTTAGTTTTTCCCCATTATGGTCCAAAGTATAATTTTCACATAGATAATACCCAATTCATTTATCTTTCATACAAGTTTGTCTACAGCAATTTCTATACTGTCAGCTTCCATGACTGAGGTCACTGAATAAGCTCACAAAAAAGAATGTAATGGAAATTCTGAAACTCTGGCAAGGTTTACTGACCCAGGATTCTAATTATTTACCTTAGAGATATTTGTACCAAGGTGAAATAATTTCTGAGTACAAAACTGAACAGAAGGTCATGTAAAAAGACAAAGCAGTATCATATTATCATTAATTTTTCATGCAATACTTTAAATAATTTTTTTAAGAGGAGGCTTCCAGAAGATAAAAGCCTTTGTGGGCCAAAGGTAAGAATCGTTTTAACTTTCCATATGCACTGGGTGATATGAATGAGAGACAGCCATCCCTGCAACATCAAACAAAAGTCAGGTGGAAATCTGGGGTGAGAAGTACTCTGTGAAGATAGATTAGTCATGCTCTCCAGATTTCATAATGGCCCGGGTGCTAAGATTTCAGGCTCTCTCTATACTACCACCTAATCTCAAGTGTTGGATGGCAGCTTCCAGACACCAGTGACCAAGACTTAACTTTGATGCCAGCTTGACTGGTAAGGATAACACATAAGGAAAAAAAATTCATGGCTACCTTGGAAGCTAGAAGACAAAAATGAATCAGAGCATGTGAGTAAAAAAAAAAACCAATAGTGAGGAGTACTGTCTGTAAAATATTTTCCTATCAGATCACTGGTGGTTCCACATGAGTTTCAAGTAATCAGTAGGTCGTTTGAGAGCTTGAGGGAATCCGACTTATCTTTATCCTGATTGATAATACTGTCCCCTAACAGCCATACTCCACAGAGCCATGGCTTGCATGAAACACCCCCATCAGGCGAGAAGTTATTCTCCACAGACCCAAACCCAGCCGCCTTGTTAACAAACACTGACGGAAGCCTGTACTTCCACACATAACATTCTAAGGGGACACAGGACCTCGAGTCTTGTGTAAACTGGACACGATGTATTACAGTTGGTCCTTCTCCATGGAGTTTGGATGTGGGCAAGCCAAGTATCTTGTGCAGCCAGAAATCCAGGGGTAATGGAAACCAGTACAGGCTCGTACTTTTTCTACACAGTTCATATATATAGCAATACAATTTTTAAGCATTTGTTTCAGGCATATGTAATTCTTGGATGGAAGCCCAAATCTTTTTAGATGTGTATATGACTCCCAATGATAGTTTCATTTAAAGCATTCTTGGCAAATGTTTTAGAAAAAAATTCTATTGCTGGTTATATGAAATATTTAAGAGGGCAAGGTCACGTCAAAGATGGTAATATATATCTTTAATATATGTGGGCCTTGCTGGCGTCCAGTGGTGTTTTAAAAATATTCTTTTTTCTGCTATCTAGATAAGAGCATTCTTTTGCATTATCCCACTGTGAAGAGATGCTGTAGCAAAACAGATAAAGGTTAGAAGAGCTTATGCATTTAGCATGTTATTAGGAATTCATTACCCGCCCACCAACAGCAAAACTGTGTGTCTGTGTTTATAGACGGCTGTCAAACAGTGCTCCTTCATTATTTTAAGGACAGAGTTTAAAGATTTAGGAGGTCTCTCCTAGTCCTACATCTGTACATTGTAAATTCATCATACAGTGCCATCAGGGAGTTCACTGACAAAATAAAATATGGATTGTGGCTTGCTTGTTTCAGTGGTCCAGCTTAAATTTAAAATTTATTATTTGGAAGAAGCCTTGGAAGAATAGTGGCGTTTTATTATTTTAAAGTGAGATTTATGAAGAAAGGCTGCTGCTCTTGGTGCTCTTTATATTCACCCTATATTTTAGAAGGTACTTCATTATAACATTCCATATGGTATAATTATTGTTGGCTGTGTCACATTTTGCCTCCAGAATATGCTAATGTTCTGTCTTAATAGGAATAGCTTACTTTTGTACCAATGAAAACACAGTGACAAAATTTATGTTTATACATAACATACTTGAGCTACATCAGTGTTAACAACACAAAGACAACCACATTTATGTACAAAAATAATATGTTCTTGTGTTTAACTGCAAAACAAAAATTCAATTCCGGTAAAAAAAACAGTAAGCATTAAAATATCATTTTATTTTTACATATGCACAGAAACCCAAAATGTCTGGAATTCAAAGTGCTTTTTTTCAACATTAAATTTTAAGTGTAAATCAATGCAATTCTCCCCTTCTTTCCATCAAACTGGGATAAGTGCCTGGGGTGACCTGGATGACAACTGAGGCGGCTTATTATAACCCAGGGGACTTTCTGCCTGTGAGTGCAGCGAGTAGAGATTTGTCCTGGCTCAGTCTAACAGCAGACCTATTCCTTTTCACACACTGCAAAACTTCTGTTCAAACTGAAATACGATATGGTTCATGTTTTACTCAAAAGAGGCTTGAGGAAAAAACCCATTGAAAACCAGAGAGAAGGATTCAGTAAAAAGGACTACAGAGAGACACAGAAATACAGAGTGAGATAAAAGGAAAACAAATTCTATAAAAAAAAGAAATACACTGGGTACAGTCATGAAACCATAGAGGTAATTTTGCTGCTTAGTTTCAGCAAGCTCTGATTTCCTGCATTATGCAAACGCCCCATTAAAGCAATGCCAAAGTAAAGCAGGGAAATGGGACATATCCCTCCCTCCATCTCCTTGCTCGATATTAGTTAACTACATAACCACATATGCACAACTACAGGAAAATGTATTAACTGAGCAGCGAACTACTTCAAGTCTATTTCCCCAAAGTGAGTTTGTTTGTTTATTGTTAGATAAGGAGGGTAAAAGGGAATCTGAATGGCATAGTTGGTAGGATTTTACTAGTGTGTCCAATCTAAAAAACACTTTGAGGACTTCATCTTCATTTATAGTTTACAGCATTTGGAACATCATTTCTGCTATGTCTTCTCTCTGCCTTCCTTCTTATGTCATTAGACTTTTTGTGAATAAATATAAATTGCCACCGTTTTTATTTAGTATAAATACTTAGTATTTATTCCCACCTTGTGCAAGCCAAAACTGTACAAGCCAAAACTCAACAAAGCACAGAGAAATAGGAAATAAGCCCATTTACACTAGTTGTAAAAATGTCCTTCAATTTAAAATCAGTTTTATTAAGGATACTTAATTTTATAATAGAAATGCATTTTCTGCCCTAATTATAAAACAGTAATGTACTTTCTTTC
>NW_009260435.1:10503717-10517645 GCF_000687185.1 Egretta garzetta | reverse complement strand
TTCAGATTATTGTACTTCCACGAAAATATCTGGTTATACTCATTACTACTTGCTTTTCAATGAATCACTGACTACAGTGAGTGCCTGTTTATTCTCAACTAGAGAATGCTACACTGACCTTAGAAGTGAAATTCAATAATCTTGGAAATCTGCCTTGCATAAATCACAGGCACCTGATTCACTTTTTCCATTTTGCACTATTCTTTTCTTTTGAGAAGATTCTTTATTCTTAAATTCCTCCCTACAAATATTCTATGAAAATGGAGCTAAAGTAGTTCTTACCAGGAATAAATCTGTATTATGAAGAAGAAAACAGGCCAAGTTCAAGTAAGTGTGAAGCTGAAAGCAGTAGTCATTAAAATGCAGTATCATAATTGCTGCTGTACTGTTACTCTTGGATTACTGTCTGCATATCCTATGCCTTAAGAATTATGATAATGGAATATGAAGGTTGCGAAGTTACGCTTTCCAAAGTTATTAAATCTATTGTACATATACAGAAAGAGTGAAGTTAAATTGCACCAGCATCTTTGACTTTGATCAGTGTGCAGTGACTCTGTCACCTTAGTGATGCCCCTTAAAGAATTCTTCTGAAAAGTATATTTTCTCAAATAAAAATAAATTAAAGCCAACCTATAAACTTCAAAGCAGAAGGAAGCCCAGAATTTCATCGGACCCTCACATGGATTATCACAACAGCTGGGATCCCTGTAGTCCTACACCCGTCCTCTGGATTACCACCTGGATTAACCTGCTTCACCACCAGCAGCAGTAAACTCTTCCATCTGGTGTGGAATGGCAGCAGAGGAGGAAGAGAGTCAAGCTCTGCTGCTGGGCTTCAGGGTCTCAGGGACACCAAAGAGCCTTGAAACTTGGGCAGAGCCAGGTGCCACACAGGTTATGTTCCTCTCTGGCCTCTTTTCTCCCATCCTGCATATCCTTCTCTTCTGTTCCTTTCCTCATTGCCCCCTGTGCTTTTCCCATCCCCTGTGTCTCCTGGTTTTGCCCATTTTTGAATCCCAACCCTTCCCACCACCTCCTTTCCCTCTGCCCTTTCTTCCTTACCACAGCTCTCTTCTACAGCTCCTTTCTCCAGAGCTGCCACACCTAGTCCTTCATCCTGAACATACTCACACAGCTCCTCGAAAACCAATTCCTCTATCTCTCTGCACCAGCCTCTCTGCTGGCTGTTTACTCTTTTTTCTCCTTTACAGTGCCCTTCCAAAGCAAGGGGAACACTGTCAGAGCAGGAGGGAGTCTCCCTGCCCTGGTTCTGGTGTGACAGTGGCCTCTCAGATGAGCCATCTCGAAGAGCATCCCGTACAGCCCAGGCACCCTCTGGCCAGCCACCCCAGGTCTCTCTGGCCACCGCTGTGCTGTCACATATGCTGTCTGCACACGCAGGCAGAAGCTCTGAGGACAGGACTGATGCTCACTGCAGGGGGAATATTTGGAGAACACTGTAACAAACTGGATGTACAAGCAAGTACAGTGTTTTGAAGATGCCAAATTCAAGTCTATTTCCCTGGGGATTGCAAAGGACATACGTTTCAAGTCCCCTCTTCAAAGCATGGAAGCACTGCAGCTCATAAAAAAACAGCTGGAAAGATTTACTTTAGATGGCTAAAACAATGTGTTTTCTCCTAATCTTGTTCTTGGAAACAGCTAAGTCCTTTTTGCTGACACTTTCCAAAAATTCAGCCCGAGGCAGACTCTCAGCATGGGAAATTTCAGTGTGAACTGTGTGAGTTTGGCAAAGACATGAGCAACTAAAACAGGGCCTTACAAAAGCAAGTAGTGAAAGGCACTGGCTGGAGGCATTACTGTCAGCAACTGCAGCGCTTTCAAAGCTTTAAAAGACAAACATCAGTTCTAAATTTAAGCCCTGAAGGTGGAAGGAAGAAGGTGGCAAAAATTTAAACAAACCATTTCAGTGTTGGGGGTGAAAAGACTGCCTTTGTCAATCCAAGAAAGGTCCGTGTCTCTAAGCTAAACACCAACTTTTGTATATAGAGTCTGTTAGAGAAACTGGAATTGGAACTCATTAGCATCTACTCTAATACCCTGACCTTCTGAAAATGACTGTCATTATTACTAAAGCCATGTATTGATACTCTGCTTGGCACAGCACAACTTGCAAGATAGATGGTCTCTGCCAGAGCAACTGAACAGGGCTAGGGCCAAAAGTTCTCTGGTTTAATCATCCATACTTTCTTCCTTTTCCCTTTTATCAGTTGGCTGAAAACGTTAGCATTTAATCACATACAAGCATGTTCCCCTTCCCTTTCCAGCCACAAATAGTAATAGCAGCCCAATCCACTGGAGTTTTTCCATTACTTTGATAAGAACTGGATCAGATCCAAAATGAAATGGTTTGGCAAGGAACAGAAGACCTTGTAGAAAACGGATAGTGGTGAAGTGTTGAAACAGCAATCCTTATAGCAATTAAAATGGCATGGCCAACTTCTCATACCTAATGATATTTCACAACAGAACTTTTTTCAATTATGTTTCATTAGTATCATGTAGTTAAGAGAACCACTGCAACAAAGCAGAAACAGAAATGTTGTTAATAGTTTATGTTTGTATTACAGTAGTACTCAGATCTTAACCAAGATCAGATATACACACTGCATTCAGTAAGAGAAAATGTGCAGCATTGGCATTGCTCTTTAATGTTTTGTGCCTGCACTGCCCCTCACTTTCTTCACCTTTTTATTCCTGGACCTTTCATGAAGTTGAAAATTGTACAGAAAGGCTTCGCAGTGATCTAAGTGTGATAACCGGCTGTTCCAGCTCTGTGTGATAAATGCAGTGGGTCAGTCTAAGCACCTTCTGTAGTTCATCAGGTTCTATGTCAGGATTTCTAGAATATCTATCCTAAGTAGGAACTAATCCAAAAATGCATAAAATAAACACTTACAAACTGCCAATCTCTATGGCTACAATTACCAGCCCTAATTCCCTGTACCTCCCTTCTCATTAATACTGAGCCCTCTGTCTGTAGGAGTGGCTCATTGACAGCCGTCTTGCACAACAGTTCCTGAAAGCCACCAGATCCTTCACATGCCACAACGGGAGCAAACACTCACCATGGGGGCAGTCAAATGAAGCACCCGCCCCTGACCTGTTTTAGGGAGGACATGGGGTAAAGCAGTCTGAAAAATTGCTTGGTGGCCAGTTTGGGTGTGTGCCTGTCAGGCTGTGACCGTTCTGGCCCTGGTTCAGCACAAAATGTGGGTTTTCATTGAAATTTGAGAGCTATTCCATACAGGTTTATAACCTCCTTTTTGTACAGCAATTAACATAGTACGTTAACAAGCTGAAATGTGGCAGAGGGCCAAAACCCTAATGCATGCCATACATTTGATTGGTTTTGCCAAACATTTCCAAACTCTCGAAACCACGATTACAATCAAAACCAAGGCAATTGCCTGCACGACCAGCCCCCCACCTTGAGCTCATATTTAACACTTCCTTTGTTTTAACCACTCTGAATATCCCTGCCAGCTCTGGAATTTATTTTGGCTTGTTTTCTAGCACAATCAAAACCTGATGGTTGTGTTCAGCATGTAGAGACCAACACAGACAACTGAAATTTGTCCTTCAGCAGCTGTTTAGTATTGCTTTTTGGTCAAGAACTCTCCAATAAAACATTAGCACAAAAAAAAGAGAGGCAGAGACACTAGATAAACAATAATGATGTATCACAGACAACTCTGGAAGGAGGATATTTTAAACACCACCTTCTCATCACCAGATTTTCAAGTCAGTGTCAGCTTTACATGATAAACATAGGAAATGGTAGAAAAGTCACTTAACATCTGGTAGAAACATCCCACTTCCTAAATTTGAAAAAACAAATGCTTTCCCAGTGGCAGAAAAATATCAAAGTACGGAACAGTGACAAAAGCTTAAACAACACTTGACATATTCTAATCCTACTGACACACAAATATTCTCAGGAGGTAAATAGTGCCAAATGCTACATTGACATCAACACCTCCCCTTTCTAATTATACACAATTGGAGCTGTCTCAGAACTTAATTTTTAACTAGCAGTTTTAGCGTAAAATTAATTGGGGACTATTTACAGCATGGCTACATTATAGAGCTGCTATAGCACTGCTATAATGTAAAGAAATCATTTAACAAGAATCTATATAATGTAAGTATTTACCAATCTATAAATACACCTTAGAGGCCACCAACATGCCGGAGGTGAAGAATAAGCTTTTCCTCAAGACATGATATTCTTTCGTTTCTTTCAAGGACACATTTCAGAAATGTGAAACATTTATCCTAAAGTAATTACTAAGCTTTTGGAAGAATACTAATTATTCTCTAATTAAAGTGACTTTAAATCTAGCATGTAGTATCATATCTTGGAAATGTCTTTGCAGGACATAATGTCTTTCCTTGCACAGAAAATATCTTAGTATAAGTGAAAATCAAGTCATTAATATTTTAATAGTCATTCTGTTATTGTCTCTTCAGTTGAATTTGTCGAAATAAGTAATGCCACAGTCACAAGCACGGATTCTAAGATCCAGAGCCAGCCACATGTGGCCTTTACGTGACATTCATCGTGTTTCACCAGATTCACGCAATTAGCAGAATTATCATACAATTCATAGGAAGATTTCAATACATACAGCAGATGGAGACCTCAATCATATGTTTTATAGGGCTCAGATTCTGCACAAAGTCTTTGCAGTGCGGAGCAAGGGGGAAGGAGAACAAGCGAAGCAGAGAGAGGAGCCCAGTGCCTGAAGTCTGCAGGCTGCCTCCTGCCAAGTTGGGGGCAGGAGAGAGATGCAAATACCAATACAGGATCAAGCTCAAAATAAACAGATTCCTTCTCAAAGCCAGTTCCCTTAAAGCAGCACAAAAATGACACTGGGCTGTTCATCCAGTTCTCACTTGTCACGGTACTGGACCTCATCAGAAGTACAGATCTCAGATTAATTCAGTTATTTCTAATATTAACAAAGAAACAAAGGGTATTTTCATGGTATTTGGCCTTTGACTTCAAAGAAAATTTAGCAGAATTCTTTGCGTTTAGATTATAATTGTAAAATGACTGCAGAAATCACAGAACGTGGTTGTTTTCATCTGACTTTATCTGCTAAAGCTGATACTGAAGATTTTGTCAGGAACTGGTGCTGTACAAGGAACAGAAGAGATTAAGGGAATAATTCCCTTAGCCTAAAATGCTGTCATAACCTTGTAATTGTGATAATTCTTAACATTGTAATTTTGAATTAAATGATCACAGTGAATCACAAGCAAAATAAGAAAAGCTTTAAATGCTAGTATGGCTGGATTCACCCTGTGCTGAGGGAAAAGTGACACGTGTGGTTATTTGTGTTGGTAAAGCAGCGGTATTTCCACACCAGAGACACCAGGAATTAATAAGCAGCACTAAGAAGCACTTTAGGGGCATCTGGAAGCCAATGTAGCAATATATTGCTTTAGTCTTGTCAAAAGAAAACTGAACTAGCACAAACAGGCCTGTGCGTACAATAACACTGTCACGGACAATACGGGGATTAGTTCTGTATGGATCAAGTGCTGGCCCTATGGGTATATGGAATTCCGTGAGCTGCTGGCTTTTTGTGTATTTACATTGCAGGCATGTTTGGAGATCTCGGGCATGACTACAGTGCAAAATGCAAAGTCTTAGTCCTAAGTCAGTAAATATCAGTAAGGCGAGACCTGACTGAAGGTGTTGGTATAAATATGCAGAGACCTGCAAGCGGTAACTTGTACTGGTAACACCCCAGTGTGTGGGAGACCAGAA
Source organism: Egretta garzetta (assembly GCF_000687185.1). NCBI lineage: Eukaryota > Metazoa > Chordata > Aves > Pelecaniformes > Ardeidae > Egretta > Egretta garzetta. The sequence continues at coordinate 10,511,842 of NW_009260435.1, read as the reverse complement.
AAGGGAAACAATAATAAATCCATAATACACTAAACTGTTTTCTTTACTGTACAATGTGTGCTTAATCACTCCTGCTGCTGGCAGAATTACTGCAGTGTCACTGCATTTCAGTGGGCTCAGCGTCAACTCTGTGAACAGCATTGAGCACAAGATATGGCGGAGGAAAAAGTAGGTTAAAGAATATGCTGCATGATAAAATAACGCATCAATCAGATCAAGCCAAAAACTGTCACGTCAGTCTAAAACCATTATTTCAAAGAATGAGAACACAATGTAATGACAGTAACAACTCTTGGCCTGCAAAATAACATTTTATATATTTGATAATGATGCATGGAGTAAAAAATGCTGCACTTGGCTTTCTTGAAATATCTGCTTTCCCTTAAGCAGGTCACACTGAAATAATGGCAAATGCACCAGATGGTCAAAAATGGACCCACATGTAGTATGTTCTTTCTTGAACGAAGAGGTGGCCTGAAGTAGGCATTTTTATCCACTGTATATAAATGAGGAAAAGGAGATGATGGTGCTAAAGGAACATTGCTCACTTAAAAACATGACTGTTCCTGCCCTAAGGTTATCCTACCAATGTTTGAATGATTAGAATTAGGTTTTCCTGGTTTTCCCTTTTTTTCCTATAGCTGTAGGACAAGGGGAAGCAGAGAAACTGTCTGCATGAATAGCATTGCCAGATGTGCTAGTAAACAAGTGGAAAAATACTTACTTTTTCTAAGTCTATTCCCTAAGCTATTACTTTCAGCAATTACAAGCAATACTTACTTAGAAAGGCATTTAATACGTTTCCTCCTAAACACCTCCCCCACCACAGTACCCTTGCACGGGCCTAATGCTTAATGTGGGAATAGTCCCAGTGAGGTTAGCGAGGCCACCTCTGTCCATCCTTGACTGCAAATAGAGGCATTTGCTGCCGATTGAGCCCTTTGCTGGACTGGCATTTGTGTGTTCCCGTACCCACCGATGGGGCTGATTAAACATGCAGTTGTAACTCCAAAGCAGCAAGGCAGACCGCCACATGGCAGATAAAACCACCACTTCATCTCCTGCTACAACAGCTCTAGATCCGACTCCTGAGCTTCACCCTGCACAGTAACAGCCTTCAGCTCTTTTGTCCCAGCGTATTCTGCAAAAAGGCCAGGCAGCGGTGGATGCCTGCGCTCAGGCAGTCCATTACTCAACACCGACACGAAGACAGACGGTACCTTTCTTTTCCCCTGTAAATGGTACAAAGTCTTCTCTGTCTTTGTGCTCAAGCGCTTGCTTCTCCAAGTACGAGAGCAGGCGTTCTCTGTCAAAAGGGCCCGTGGCAGGTTTAGTGGTCTGGTCCTTTTGCCGAAATCCTGCTGGGAGCAAGGCATTCTGTGAAAGAGAGGGAGGCATGTAAAGGAGATGAGGCAATTTCATATAGTGTTCCAAATTTCATTTCAATGTTGTCGGGTTTTAAGTGAAACCAGACTTTGCATGTTACTTCACATAATGCTCTTTGGTGACAGCAATAACACACGTTACCTAAATGTAACCACTAAACCCAGTATATCTTCCAGACTTCTTGATTGTACCACCTATTAATATTTTTATTAAACGTATTTACAATCACGGCACCAAAGAACTGAGCAAGATCACAGCCCTTTGCATTACGCATCATAACCACAGAGTTTGCAGTCCAGGTAAATAGACCAGCATAAGTTTTCTACACATTTTCTTCTCTTCATTTACTCTTTTTCCTCCCCATTTCTCTCTCTCTCCATTTTTTCAAAAATTCCTTTCATTCTAATGCAGATGTCTCTTGGACTTCAGAAATGAATGGCACGCACAGAAAGTAACGGGTGAATTATGCAGACTTCAGCTATGTAGAGTATGCAGGAAGCAGCAGATGTAGCCCCCTTTAAACATGTAGCTGTGTGACCATCTGATTGCAGCTGCATCCCATAATATAGGAAGGTGCATAAGGGTCCCACATTTCAGTCCAGGAAATCCCAGAAAGGAGTACAGGTACATGGACTTTGCAGTGTGTGTGCAGTAAAGCCAACATGTTGAAGATGCCCCAGAGTACTGCAGAAATGCTTCTTCATTGGCCAGAACACGCACGGTAAATCTGATCCACATCAAATACCCAGTGAATCCTGAGCCCGTCCAGTGAACTCAAGTCAGTAGACATTTCATCTGTGCATGCACAAATGTGCCCAGAGTGCTACAAATTCACTGCACGTGTGTAGCTTGACTACAAACACACCTTCTTTTTGTGGTTGTTTAATGTTCTGTGTCTCCATTTGAGATGCCAGATATGGTAGGAGTGAGGGAAGCGGCAACATGGAGGGAGACAACAGTAAAGCCCACCCTTAATTTCCAGGTAAATTTGTGCTATAGAACTAGAAGCTCTAAATCTACTGTGTTTTTTTCAAATTTATTTTGTCTCCAGAGTGAATGGATTTTATCTGCCAGTTTACTTCCCAGTTTTCAAACTCCTACATCAGTTTGGAAGACTTTGGGGTAGGTACAGTCAGAATTACCAACCAGAACACTTGTGACCGTAACCTCGTTATTGTAGGACTGAGTAGTTCCCAGGCCAGAGGTCTTTAAATTCTTTGTGAGAGTGCCTTCAAATATCCAAATTATCCTTGCTCTCCAGAAAATGACAGTTGTGTAGCTGAATCTTATTTTTCTTAATCATGCCTAAATATATTCTCTTCAGCTAAAAATATCTGTGCTGAATGACATAGTCGACAGATTTCAGAAGTTCAAAACATCTGATCTTCACAAACACACATTACGTTTGTTTGTTTATCACTGTGCTCAGAAATAGCAGCCATAAAAAGCTTCTCATCGTGCTGCAGTGTACAAACATGATTAAAGATTCAGATTGCAGACAAGCTCGGGTCTAAATAGACAAGGGATAGAGAAAGGGCACACTTGTATAAAAGCAAGTAGCAGATCACGGCAGAAATAAAACCAAAATGTCCCCAGCTGAGCTGCTTATCCTTTGGGGTACACTGCCTCTACTGTAACAGAATACAAATAAAAAAAGGTGCTGTATGTGGCACTCAGAATACCTTCTGATCTATGGCACCCCACCCCACCCCCAGTTCCCATTACTAACCTCAGGGTCCAGGTCATCAAGAACATGCTCTAGCTGTTTCAATTCATCCTCTGAGAGTTTGCTGAGTATTTCATCTTCATTGATATTCTTATATTTCTCCAACTCTTTTCGGAAGGGCAGAGACATGGCTCCTGCTGCACTGCTTGACTGATGCTGCTCTTCAAGGTTTCAACCATCCAGGAGTACTGAGCTTCTTGCGGCCTCACTCACTGTTAACAATAAAGCGTTATCAGCATCCCCATTTAGCTGATAGACTCCTAAAGAGCCTGCATAGTGAGAGTCACATTTATATTTTATTAATGAAACCAAAGCAGCAAGATGTCCTGGCTCAGCGGAGGGGGTGTGGGAAGTGCTGGGGCTGCCTGTGCAGCAGTAGCCAAGGAATAGCAAGGAAGGGTACGGTACGCTTGGGAACCTCATGGGTGCAGCAGCAAAGAGAAGCTTTGCGATGTAGATAAGAAAAAACATTATCCTTTTCCATAGTGATAAATCTGTTTTATTTAATTTTCTTAGAAACAGCAGTATCTGTTTGTTCTTTTGGCTAAAGGCAGAGGAAAATGGTAGAGTTGCAGAAAACAGTCCAATGCTGACAAACAAGAAACAAAATCTTATGCCTTGAGGTATTCTTTCTCATCCCAGCTTTGCTGATGGCTGAAAGCTTACCCACATTGTTTTGGTTGGCTTTTTGGTACATTCTGGTTACCTACGCAGCTTTAAAGTATGCTGTTTGGTAGTTTATTTCAAAATTTTTGGCTACAAATGATAGCACTTATCATCAAAATAATTCTTGCAGTGGGGATATGCTACTTAGAGTTCAAAAGATCATTCATAAATTAGTCTGCTGAATGGGGCACCTGCAGGTGTTCAAAAAGAGTCATGAAAAAAATATGGACTTATTATTTCACAAACTTTTAAGTTTTAAAACTTGAATGTGGTTCCCTGTTAGATGATCCCAACTGATCCGTAACAAGAAAGTGTCGTTTGCATGGTCCCAATAGTCAGTGTCACATAATTTGTCATATGACGAAGGACACTCTGTTTTACTCACTCCTTTTTTCCTGTCCAGAAACAATTTCTAGAGTCAGAATCTGTCTGTAAATGGATGGAGTGAAAGAGAATTAATGATCAGGAACAGCATTAGCTGGGGGCTTGAATTGTGCTCCAGCCCCTCCCAAGCCTGTCCAGTTTCCCACACCAGCACCAGTGCTCTCTCAATTACACAGCTAGCTGTGCAGTTTTACAGCTGAGTTTTATGAATTCACAAATTTAAAAGTTAGGGTTGATATGGAAACCAGCGAACTGGCACCTACATCTGGCTTATGTATCAACCCAAACTCTGATTTCCTTTGGCCAGGTCCTTACTTGTCATAAGCTAACAAAATCCATGCGGGTTCTGTCACTCTTCATATGAGCTGGAAGCCTGATCTTTATTTTTCTTTTATTCAAAATCCAAATGAAAATGTGGCATTTACTTATTCACTATTAAAATGCTAAATATTAAAACTTGTCATTTTTCTATTTATCAAAAAGAATCAAAATCAGCAACCTATAGAAAGGGAAGAGAATAATGAGTAGAAATACAAATTTGAAAAATCTGGAATTCTATGAACACTGCAATGTATAATAAGCCTTGACTTAAAACACTTAAAAATCCTATTCCAAGAAAAAGCATTATTTCCCCTATACACTCTCATTTTTTTCCTTATTACTGCTCTATTTGTTGTCCCTGTTTTCTTAGCATGACATCATTGTCAAGCCATTCTAAATGGCATGGTAGAATTCAACTGTTCTTTAAATTGCGAGTTTCCTTTAGGAAGTTAGTCAGCACCTGATGTTTCACAAAGTTACAGCAGTTGTGAAAAATTCATATCTTATCAGAATTCTATCATATGGGATGAATGTCAGGGATATTTTGGTAAAACAAAAGTCCAAAAGAGCTAATGTGTTTGTGTACTTGGTGCTTAAAGAGAACACTAGTTCTACATGTTTAACTGATAGAATTTGTTACCAAAACTACTTGTTAAATAATGAACGCATTTTATTTAAAGGTGATAAGTATATTTGTTTAAACTGTAAAAACAAATTCAGCTGCAGTACAACATTTCTGTACTAAGGCATCAGGCGCCTTCTCTAAGTTTCTTTGGATAAACTCATTAAAAACGTAACATTTCAGCTAGCAGTCATTAACTGGGCTGAAAAATTTCTTTGAGGGGATTAGAGCCTTTTAAAACTCTATTTAACAGTTTAACTGGTTATTTTATTGGAGTTTAATTGCATCCCTGGAAAAGACAGAAATGTAATCCCAAGGTCAGGTTAATTAAATATTGTTGGAAAAGTAACCGGTAAGAGTACACAACAGCTTCCCCGGCTGAGGTTCAGCACTTGGGCTGTGCAGGACGCCTGGTACCGGTGCCTCTCCCTCGGTTGTATGGCGTTGCACAGATTCCTATCAGGGAACACAGCTAAGAATTGTTTTACTGATAGCAGCAAGACCTATGTGGTGGCGTTTGTGAAAGGGTTTGCAAAGTTGAATCCAGGTGCTAATGGTACTGCAGAGCACAATTTGTGTGTAACATGTTTTTGATTTCTTTGCGAATTTCTTAAGTGCTTAGCCATAAAGGGAAGACATGCCAAGACACACTTTTCAACGCATGACTGTTCTCAATATTGTAACTCTTTCCTTTTAATTGTTAGGAAGATAAGGGATTTGACCATGTGCAGCAAGGATACCCAAAGAGAAATATCAACCCAGCTATTAAAGACGTATCACTCTAAGTTCTCTCACGGCATGAAGCACTGTGTTGGACAACCCGTGTTAAGGTTAGCGGTGCATGGAAGAGCTTGAACTCACGCTTCTCTTGCATGCAACAGAAATTCCCTTGATATTTTCCCTTTCACAACTGAATCTCACTCCTCAATGGCTGAGCAAAAGCAAAAGACACTGCTTAGGGAATTTCTTTGTCCCCAATCCCTGTAAGTAGTAAAGCTTTTCTGGAGTTTGCACCTTGCTGTACAGGCTAGTGAAAGCTCCGCTGAAACGCCTATCGTTCATGTTCCAGCTTTATGCTCTCTATTGACCTTTCACCACAATCCCATTATCGGAAACCAAGGGAACGAGATAAATCTGACAATTCAGCATCATTCAGTCTGGAAGGAAATGGTGAAGTCTTGAGTTCACGTACTCTGGAAATTGCTGTCTAATGTAATGATTATGATCTCCACCTTCCTAACTGGATTTCATACTGTTAATTTTGTGTACATAAACAGGGCCATATGCTGTCTGTGCTGCTTCTTGTTGTGGTTTGACTTTTCTGAGTGTGCACATACTGTTTACTTTTTACAGATTATATCCACTGGATTTCCTTTGTTATGATTACAGTATGACACAGACATGCTCCAAAATTAATCAGTTAAAATAGCAATCATAACTAACCAACAGCTCCTAGCTACTGTTATTTTGAGCACACAAAAGCAGATCGGGTGTTGCACAGTAGAAGGGAGATGCTCGATCTAATTGCAGGGGTGACACGCCGTTGAATGTTACTCTGCATTAAGCGACACGGAGGGAAGCAGAATGAGGGACCACGGGTAAGACTATGGAGTTTCCCTTCAAACTGACTAGGAAGAGTGAACAAGGAGAGTGAGGAATGGAGGAGCACAGATCCCATTTGGGTTTTTTTGTTTAGTTTCAATACGGAGCATCGCAGTTTACCACGGGCTCCAACGCCCGCTGTCGAACCACAAAGCATGCTGTTAGATGCCCAACAGGGGAGATCTGTGGCAATTCAGGACAGTGCAGAACTGTAAGAGGCAGCATTTCTGCTAACCACGTGCTACTTCTAAACCTTTGTGGAGCACAGATGTTTCGCAGTGAGCTTCAAAGACTCCATTGCTATATTTTTATCTCTGATACTTTCTAAAGAAAGCAATACATATTCCGGTTTTATTTGGGGCAGCTTTTTCACCCATGCCTGTCAACGTCAGGATTTAAAATACGTTTTCAAAGACAAAAAGGGTGTCATTAGTCAGCCTGCATAAAATCATCATTGCCCTATGTAGCCAACACCTGCTGTGCTATAACTCTATACTTTGCTGTGTTCTGTAAGTACTTTTTGGTTTTAATCCTTATACACTACTGAAAGGGTTTTCTAGAATAGCTAGGCTGTGGTTTCTGCTGATACCATAACACTGTTGTAATTTTCTACTGCTGATAAAGGTATGTCTTTCTGAGATGGGATCAGTCCTCTCATGAATTGATGTTAGATGTCAAGAGAGGTCCCACTCGCATTTGCTTGGATCCCTTGAGAAGTGTTGGAACAACCTGAATTATAGAATCTCCTATGGACCAGCAGCCACAACAGCACATCACATCACTCAGCTGTCTAAAACACAGGGTATATACCCAGGAGAACATAATGTCTCTGGGGTCACGTAGAGATGGGAATTCTGTGATACAGACAATGTGAATTTCTAGATTTTAATAGTGTGTACAAGCTAAGAATGAAGCTGCATGGCAATGTGTATTTATTGTGTAAGAAAAAGATGTACTGAATGGGAAAAAATCCAATAGAGTTATCTGCATTTTTATAGAAAAAATGATCTCTTTTTATAATCATATTTGAGAAATTGTTCTCACTCTTCCTTTCCAAATCATGGCAGCTGATGTTTAGAAAGGAAATCCTGATGCACGATCTATTTTAAACTGTCTCCATATCCACAGTGGTAGATATTTGTGTTTTGAAGAATAGCTGTGAAACTGATACGGAAAAGTTAAATTGTTACTGGATCAAATAAATAGGATTGGGGCCATTATGATTAAGAGCCATGTTTGTGCCACACAAGCAGATGCTCAGTAGGAGGAGGGTGATTGTCCCGCACCGTCCAGGCAATGGAGTGCTCCCACCAACACACCTAATCCAGCGCCAGACAGGGGACCGATCTGCTGTCCAGGAACTGCTATGAAAAATAAGGTTGGGCTGTTGAAAGCTCAAACTTTAAAAAAAATTTAAA
>NW_009260435.1:10498358-10503562 GCF_000687185.1 Egretta garzetta | reverse complement strand
GGGGCTGTTAAAGCCCAAACTTTAAAAAAAATTTAAAAAAAAAAAAAAAAAAAAAAGATAAATACTCCATTATTTGACATATAAATAAGGTTCCTTCTTTTACCTTTAAACTTAAGAAGCAAGACCAATATGTACTTTCTATCCATGAATATATGGGAGGATCATGTTTTGTGGTACAAAACTTCTTCTTGGTTTTTGAACTAGGAGGTTCAGAAATCTCAGCAAAGCTAAAAAGGATGCATTAGGGCCAGCACAGCACAGAATTACGATAGGAACGTAGTGAAGCACTATGAAACTGATTTTGGTGTGTGTCTGATGAAAATGGTATTAGCTACAGGTCCTGATGTGGATAGAGACAGTAGAAGTGAAAGAAACTCACATAGAAAATGGGAGAGATGTCTATAGAAAAGGATTTTGTCTTCTAGAATCCCCCAAATTTTCTGACCGTTTTCCCAAAAAAACTCCTGAAGAACTCACGACATAAGGAGCACTGAACTGCTCTGGTTTAGTCACCTTTCCTAACCCTTTCCATCCAGGACAGCATGATCGCTTGGTGGATCAACGCGAATAACCTGTTTGAGGATTTATAGAAGTGGGTCCTGTGAGAGGCTCTCTGGGTCTGTGGGGAGCACACTCAGCTGCCCATGGCACCGAGCTCAGGGCTGGCTCTGGGCGAGCAATGATGGGGCCAAACCTCTTCTATTCCCAGCCCGGTTTGCCATCTTTTGTCATACTGTAGCAAAGAATTTCTAAAAATCCCTCTGTATTTAAAACACTGGTTTTGTCCAGGGCTAATGCAGGGTTATTTCATGTTCTGTTCCTAGCAACTGGTTTAGCCCCACATAGACACTGGTAAATAATTAAAAATTATGTTGTCCTAATATTAGACTAGGCCTGAACCTTTAGGATAACCATTCAGTGATCAGAAACGCCACTTCATAATTGGATGAGCCTTCCTGAACCTTGGTAATGCTTACGCCACTCTGTAGTTTACATTACAGTTGGCTTCTTTACTGAGGGATTGACAGCTCCTATGCAAATAAAATGCAAGACGTCAATTCACTTTAATGGGAGTTCAATCATGCCCTTTATGAGAAAATAGCCATCGTGCATATTGCAAAATTATCCATACGGATGTGCCATTATTTATAGATGATATAAAGGGATGTACTCCCTTTGATTCAGATAACATGAAAGGTTTTACACTGGCGATTAAAGAAAGATGAAACATTAATGCTTCTCCTACCGATGCAGACTAAAGTTGTATAATAACTAATTCCTGATTGTTTCCAAAATAACATTAGTGGTATTATCATAACCATTCAAAACATGAAACTACGTCTTCAGAAGTAGACTTCTGATGAATTTATAATCTGTTTCTGGGTATCGTCATATTTTTAGATCATAACAACTAGACTTGTTTCCATACAAAAATTATGACTAATTATACAGTGATCATATGATGATTTAAGCCAGTCTTACTTAAAACAAGCAGCCTTTAAATGACTCAATTCCTACCTACAGGCAGAGGATGACAGAAGAAACCTAAGCGTTACAGAGACTGGTGGGGTTGTGCATGGTGCTCTGACACCCCAGTGATGCGTCAGGTATAGGAAAGGGAAAAGACCAGAGAGCCCTGTCCATCTGTCACGTCTCCTGCAGGGACAGACTCCCCCTTGCTTTTAGAGGGGTAAAGTTTAGTTATAAAATAATGAAGCAACCATCTTCTATTTCTGCTCATTGCAACGGATAACTTTGTGGAACTGAAGGTAGGTTTCTTTCATCTTTAGAACTGAAGTGTTTATTTGAAAATCCATACAGGGTAATTAAACTTTTCTAAAGAAAAACATAACACAGCTACTGTCTGAAACTGAGGGTGGTCTGAAGTGCTAGGCTGAAAATCCTGGAGAGCAGAGTCTTTTTATACAGACAAAATGGACTATGAAATGGCAGCTCCACCCACAAATTGTCTTCTGTAAGCTTCAGCTCTGACGTGAACACAAACACCCCGCTGCTGACCTGCACCAGTGGTAGCTGACTGACAGCCCCTCGGATAAGACTTAATATCACGATCGACCGAGACTATCAGTAATGACGCTGATCAGTGTTACAAGTGACAGTATAAGCGCCCATTTGATAGCAACTGGAAGAAAACAGCCTCATCATTTTCTGTGGAGCACCAATGATATTTTAACCTCTTTTGATAACTACCGGGCTTGCGTCTGCAGTAGATAGGTGCTGATTTACCTTGGAACGAGCGGTTGTACCTCACCGGGTCAGCACCACCCCGGAGCATACATGCTCCCGGTCTTGTGACACAGCAGCCCATTGCTCTGTGGTCCCCAGATGAACACGGATGACTCGGTTCCTGTACCATGCACAGTACAGTAATAGCTGTGATGTTTACAAGATGGTGTCTTCATCCACTTCAGTCTCCCAGATTTTGTGGTAAGAACGGTAGTTCTTGTCATCAGCACATCTACCATGAATGCAAAGCAAAGCATACATTGGGGTGTGAATTATCTGCACCTTTGTAAAAAGGCATCCTCAGGAAGCCAAAGGCCAGGCTCAGGTACCCTCATTGATCAATCATGTTTACGTGGATCCAGCTGTTGTGGTGCCTTAAACACCACCAGCCACACAAGAGCCTCTCCACTGTCCCGTCAAGAGGAAAGAAATGCCTTGTTCAGGGTCAAACGGAAAATCTGTGGCAAGGCAAGAAATGGAACCATCTTCCCACTATCAAGCTGTCGCTTTGCCCATGGAAGAAGGGACCCATAGCCAAAGGAAGTTTCGTTCATTTAGATGGATTTTTTAAGTGAACGATACACACCAAGTGAAAACACAGCAGAGAAAGAACCAAAGGCTGGGTTAAGAGCATATACTGCTGATCACGGAACTATGATCTTTAATAGTGACCACTGTTAGATAACTTCTAAAAAACCCTCTTTTGGCATCTTTCCTAGGCTGGTTTTTCTCCTTACAATGTACAGAGATATCATAACTACCTACGTTTCTTGCATTTTAGCTGTAATCCAAAGCCAGAAACCATCCGTGATGAGTACATCCTGACAGCTGAAACAATAAATAGGAGAAGGAATTGCACCTGGAAATAGACTTTTTGTTTTTACAACAAAGTAGATCAGACCAGCCCTGGAAAAGATGACACTACTGTTTGTTTTTCACATGTTGGAAACATCAATAGGAAAAAAGGACACTGAGTAATATTAATAAAAGCATTGTCCCACCTGTGCCGCCAACAGATAGCAAATGCTGTGCTACCTTTCTGTCACTGCTGTTCTCAGATTTCCCTGTTTTAGAAGGGCAGCTGGACCTTCAGACCCAGCTGTTCCTTGAAATAATCCTAATAAAGAAAGATTTAAAAAATAAGTTTACAGATTTCTGTGGCAGCAAATAATGATGACCAAACTCCACCGTTAAACAAAAGCCACTGCTACACCTGTGTGTCATGGTCAGTAAACAGCACGTATGCATTCACCCCAGTTTTAACCTACCGTGTGCGAATTACACGTGGCCCCAGGATGCTGCCTGGCGCCTCTCAATGCAAAACCCCGCACAGCTACCACAGCCTCGGTCAGAAGGATACTCATCACAGGAAGACAGCAAACTATGAGATTCAATAACTTAGGAATGCTACAGAATAACCCTAGAGCAGATTAATAACAGCAGAAATGCATCAACATTGCTTGCCAGAAGTTGTAAAATAGTGGAGATAATAATAATTTGGGAAAGGAAGAAAAGTTATGCAACAAGAGAGCAAAGCGTGCCATTTTCAACAAAAATATTTAGATTGTCAAGATGAGAGAGGCTACTGGCTACGTTGAGATAAATCCAACCAAGCCAGATGAATAGGAGAAAAGATACATATGGAATTCATATGGAATTCAGGTTGGCAAAGTCACTAAAATGACTCATATAACCTTCTTAATTTTTTACATAGTGGTAAAAATTTAAATACATATATATATATATCTATGTATATATAACGGAAGCCAGTTAAGAGCTGCAGAGCATACAACACTGCAGCAAAGGCAGACAGCCTATTAGATAGCAAATGGGTTCAGAATAAGACGGAACAGATTGTAGTATCGTTAGTAGAATTCAGTGAGACACCTCCGTACATCCCGGAGTTTGAGTTCATTTTTCTAATAATTGTATCCCTTGCAAGGAATCAGAAGAGGCGACGCCTGCAGTATTAGGCCAGTTGGTCCCACGTGTTTCTTTCCCATTACATGTTCCTATCTCCAGAAGTGGAGGGCAGAACAGAGGAAGTTCAAGGACAAATTCTGAGAATAATTAGTTAAAGAAAAGCTTTCATATGGTAAGAAACTGAAAGACTGCACCTATTTACTACCTATTTAATACACAACTCATTAACTTACCGAAGACTTCCCCTACTAAATGTTTTCAAAAGCATAGACCTATACAGTGCATCATTCATGGTATAAAAATATTATCACCTCTTCCAATTATTTTTAAATTGATATTTGATATTGATACATTTCTGAATTTGTTTCATCATTAATAATGTTACAATGGTTTTTTTCATAAGTTTATGTTACTCCTAAGCTCAGGGTCGTCACGTGAATCTCACCAGTTTTTGTTTATCTGTCGGTGTTACAGTCCTCAGATTTCTCTGTGTGTTTCTCATTGATCGGCTGTGGATTTTGACTCTGGCAAAAGAAATTCTCCCACAGCTTCCGTCAAAGCAAACCCCCCTGAATTAGCAGAGGGCCGCCCTGATAATTCTGTAACCAGAAGATGACAAAATAGAGCACCCGTGGTATCTAATGCCAACACGCAGGTTTTGAGGAGACATTTTGCTCATCAAGAGCTTGGAAATGTTCCTAAATGTTCCTAAAGCCGCATCCTGTCCCTGAACCTGTCGCTGGGCCGTTTATTCCGCCCTGCTCCCCGGCAGCGGAGCGTAGCCACCCTCCAGCAGCCCTGCCGCCTTCCTGACATACAAAGGCATGGGAGCTCGGAGGAGGGACAGCTCACCTTCATTTACAAAAACACCTTCTTTTCATATTTTATTGAATTGCTTCATCTGTTTTTTGTCGGGAACGCCTGACATAAAGGATGCGAGCCCATCGCGATGAGGACATGCGCATTCCCTCGTCAATCGCGCTGCTAAAAACCCCGAAAAGGCAGAAAGGGAAGGGCGCTCCGCACGCCGCGGG
>NW_009260435.1:10490361-10497560 GCF_000687185.1 Egretta garzetta | reverse complement strand
CCCTAAAGAGCTGGGTTTGCTCCTCTCACGCCCCGCCAGCCGAGCAGGTCCGGCCGCAGCAGCTGGGCCCGCGCCCTGCACCCAGATGTGTCGCCCCAGGGACCCCGTTCTGGAGCGGAGGGTGCTGGCCTCTGCCCAAAGCCAGCCCGCCCGGGCTGCAGCCAGGGTGCAGGACACAGGCTGGAGGAGAAGGACTCTGTAATAACTGGTCCTCCATCTCCACAAGGATTCAGAGGGATCTCTGTGGGTCTCATCTGGAGGCCAAAAGGACAGGAGCATCTCAGGGTGCCCCTCTCCATTTGAGAAGGACAAGCCACTACCCTGGCACTTCCCAAAAGCTTGGTGGATCTTTTCAAGGAGACTGCTGGCCCCATCACAGGGCAGTGAGGTTATGGTGCTACAGTGGGGTCAAAACCTCTCGGAAGAACATGTTTATATTCAGAGAGGATATAGGCAGAGACCGTCCCGATGCCTTTCCTCTCTTCTTTTAATTAGTTTTGACAATTCAATTTATATTTTTACTTTTATTCTATCCTAAAGTTAACCATTGGTCGAAATTGTACATAATATGCAATACAATTTGACTGTACCCCCTGTAATCAGGTATGTCCATAATTTAATTTATCTGATTGCCATCACCGGGTACTGTGTTTTAGCCTCAGCCCTTTGGTTCTGAGCACTAAGTAATGAATCACTAGCAGCAGAAAAGCTATTCTCGTGATTAAAATGTCTTTAAGTTTCATGACATGCTGGCAGGAAAGCAAGACATTGCCTTGTTAAGAAGCAGATGCTGCACCAGAGATGAATTTTCCTATGGAAAAAAAAGTGCAACTAGGAAATACACTGCCTTCGGCTTCACTCCATGCCCTGCCAAACACCTCAGGCATCTGTGACAAGACTTACAGCAGAAAACTCAGACTAATACCAGGGACTGAAGGGCTACCTTGGGCATTTTGCCACTGCTGCTCAGGAAAGCACCTGTACCCACAATAACGTGCACAAAGATGCTCCAAAGCCACCATTATCGGCTGGGAGCCTCCTTGCCTCAAACTTCTTACGAAATGGGATATGCAGCCATAAGATAACAAAGCTTTTGCCAAACATCCAAAATGTTATCAGATCAACAGAAATGGAAAAGAAACAGACCTGTTTACTCCCCAGTCTTTCCCTCCCTTTCTCTGCCTTGAAGTGTGCTGAGAAAATAGCGTTTGCACCCGTGTTTTTGCTTGTCTCTCCTCAGTACCAGACCTGGCGGGGAAGGCAAACAGAAAGGCTTTGAAATGTGCTGCTCTGTAACTTGGTGGCTCAGGCTGACGATGAATCTGTTGGTTTGGGGTTGGGGTTGAAGCTTCACTGCAAAGAGGGCTGAATTCAGACACGAGACAGAGAAATGGGGATTTCATTCTTAACATGGATTAAACCCTCTTTGGGGGTTTAATCTGGGTCAGTAGGATCGGGGCTGAATGAGTTACTCAAATTATAATTATACAAATGCTGGGAAAGGGAAATGTACACTATTAACACAGAGCGAAAGTTAACTTTGGGATGTTTGTTTTTTGATAAACTTCTGCAAGTTTTTCACTCAGATTTTCCTGTCACGCCTTAAAATATATTTGTTAAATTGAAACTCTTTCTCAGCTGATATGAATGGGGAGAACCCCTCCCATGCTGACTTTTCCATTTGCAGTTGCCTTGTATCTGCTGACAAATTCACTTCATATCAGTTTCTGTTAGAAATGTAACAATCCGAGACCTCTCTCTGCAGGGAGCGCAGAGTTTGGCTGGAGTCAAGGTTCTTCTCTTCTTTGGCTGTGGTTTCGTGTTTCTTTCTTCCTTTTACCTCATACATAGAATTTGCCATCAACAAAATAGAAACATGATCAGTCTTTGTCTAAGAAAAGATACGGATCGCCTGTATTCATGAGACATACAGACAAAAATATACATGGTAAATATATTAAATGCAGATGTACCCAACAGTATGCTTACACATATAGGAGTAATGTTCTCCTTAAAACCACAGCATACAAAGCAAACCGTATCACACTGCAGTCTCGTGTACAGAGCGCGTCTCCTAAATAATTTTTCATTCTTCCCAAACCGCAAAATTAAAAGACAGAAGCATTCAATACAATTCACAAACATGACCTACATCCCTGGTATGGGCTACACTATAGCCCATGTATGGGCTATACCTGCTACTATACATTCACATCACATGACTGTGACCTCATTTCCAGCGTGTGGGACTTCACAGCCTAGCACGCTGAAAAGCACAGCTAGAAGTGCAAGGTAAGGCTCCAGAACAGCCCTTTTTCCTTGGTGGGAATCTCTGCATAACATTTTGCCCATCCAGGCCTTTTATGCATTTGTGCATTTGACTTGTTGAAAGAAGCACAGTGGCAGAGTTAACACCCCAGGGATACAACATGCACGGGGACAACTACTCTAGAAAAAATTTTGCTCCCTTCTAGGGGCACCTTCAAGAGCGAGCCATCCTGTGGATCCCAAAACAACGCATTTCCCGGCTCTGCCTTCCCTTTGGCCAGCGGCAGCTCGGTTCGAAGCTGCTGCAGGGTGAATGCAGTGCAGAGGTTTGGCATTTTTCCAGCACTGCCTAAACTGATCTTACCGCCGACAGGCCACACCAGTAGGTCTTTAACTGGGGCACCCAAAAGCAAGTTTTATTTCACTGAAGTATTTGTAGCCAAAATGTGGTCAGTTGTTTTAAGTGGTTGCAATTTTTTAACACAAAAGCAGAGGGGCTGTTGTGATCTTTTCATTTGTTTTCCTTACCATACAGCTTGTAAGACTTTGCTTAATTAATTCCTGCTTGAGCTGGAGTATGTCTTTTAGACAAACATCTGGACTCAATTACTGTGTTGTGCACATTTTGATCTCTTCCCTTAAAGACCAGCTGTTGATCAAATTCAGTGACCTGTATATAAAAACCCCTGGTTCAATGCCTGATCAGCAATCTTGGACCTAGTGTAGAGACAAAATTTGACTCTTGTTCACATGTAAAATTACTGAGTTGTGGTGACACTTCTGAAATGGCTTTGAAAGAGAACCAGTGTATGTAGTCAGCCCCTGGTGGTCTGGGCCTTAAAATGCTGGCCAGCAGCATCTCAGGTGGTCAAACAGCAACTATATTTAGGCTGGGGTTTTTTAATTGCATCGGTTTGACAGATAATAGGATTTTCTTGGACTGTTTTATAAGGCAGAGTACAGTGATACATTAAATAACACTAACTTCAAGTCACCTGCTATTCCACCCAAATTTGATTTCTGTGAACCCTTCTGTATCCATAGAACGCTAAATCCTAAAGAAATGCATTTAGATTTGGACACTGCGCTTGCCGTGGTAGCAACAGTAATAATAAATACCTCATCCGTACCAATTAATTTGCAGCAGTAGATCTCCAATTGAATCACCATTCCCATTTTGCAGGTGTGGAAAGTGAGACACAGAACATGTGGTTGTTTTAAGTCTGGGCCCGACTCGGTGCGTGTGCCACCGGGGACAGGAACACGCGTCTCATGCTTTGGGACTCCAGAAAGCTGAAAGGTGGAAGGGACTGCCCAAGCACCTAAGAAGACCACCGCTGATCGTAAGACCAGACCTGTCAGCTCACCATCCTCTGCACCCTGCTTCCAGAGCTATGCAGCATCGCTCTGCTCCAGGCGGCACGTCCAAAAGCGTGCCTTGGCTTGGCTCACACGTCCCTGGTGCCACCCCTGAGCACAGGCAGCACGACTTCTGCTCCATCCACTGAGATACAGTTGCTCCTCCACCCACCCCAGCTCTGCTGTCTGTGCTGGTATGAGATCAATTTAAAGTAATTGCCTCTTAAGTAAAAGAAGGGCCGCATATACATGCTATACCATGGAATCCTGCTTACAGGATTCCTTCACCTCAGTTGTTTACATCAAGAAAGGTCCTTGGCCATCAGTTACATACAGTGATATTTTAATTCAGAGGTGAGCACATAAAGGTTCATCCACGCCGTTCAGTCACGTTTACCTGTAAAGTAAATCTGGTTTTAACAATTGCCTTTGCAAGAATGGTAAATTTCCAGTTCCTACCAACATCTACACCTGAACGAGGAATAGATTTACAGCTATTTTCAGGATGTCTACTTTTAAAAAATATTACTGATATAAACACCAGGCCAAGTCTCCACCTCCTTTAAATTGTTCTGTTTAAAGTAGTTTGCTCCTCAGAAGGGAGCAGGAGCTAACAGATACCATCCTCCTCTCTTTACAGGGTCTGCTAATGGTGAAGATCTTTCTGCTCCATCTCTTTCTCCATGAGGGGATCTGCAGGATGGCTTGTTCAGTGTTGGATGTCCTTCTTTACCTAAAGAGCCTGAGGCCCAAGGTCAGACAAAGGCCCTCTGCAGCTGACCAATATGCACTGGGGATGTTTCTTTTAGCACACACTTGTTTCTTTTATACAGCCAGTTTACAGTGAATTGGATCATTTTGGGTATGTCTAAACTGTCTTAACAGTGCACTCGAGAAGCAAAACCCCGTGCAGTGTGCTCCCAGCTGCTGGCCAGGGAGCGCATCAGCCAGCCTGTGGGCTCCTGCAGATAGGGCTTAGAATGCTGCGAGCCTGACGGTCGGTGCTTGGGCTTGTCTCCAGACACGCCTCGGCAGGCTGGCCCCGAGCTGGCTGCAAGGCAGCCATCTGCAAGAAGAGGGAAAAATTCCAAAACACGCGTAGGTAGCTACCCCTGTGGCCTCTTACCAAAGGCTGCGTAAGCCAGCCTGCTCGCGGGAATGTGCTCGTCTTAACCCTTCATGTCAGAACGTAAAATTCTCAAAGCATTAGGGCTGTGTCTCGAGAGAACCAGGACTGAACCACGTCCTTTGCTGCCACTGGAAGGAATATGATTTCCTCACTCATAATTCGTTTCAATCTGAGTTTGGTCACTCTCATTAAAAAAATTATATAGGATAGAGGGTCCAGGCATCGCTTTTTATTATCATCTGGTTTACCGACAATATCCTTCCTGTCTGTATCCTGTGTGAATTCCCCAGCCAGGAAGGTATTTGTCGCAGGCCACATACATTGAACCCATGTTCTTCATCTGTACCACATCAGCATTGTAGAAAGTAAATACATTATGATTTAATCAGTTTAGGATTATGTTTGAGGCTTTGGATGTTCCTTTCCTGCTGTGCGCAGCTCATCTCAGTGAACGGCAGTGAGGATTTATTTGGCTTCTCTGTTTTATTAAATTGTCTTTATCTCAACCCACAGGTTTTACTTTTTTTTTTTTCCCCAATTCTCTCCCCCATCCCACCGGGGGGGTGAGAGAGAGTGAGCGAGTGGCTGCGTGGTGCTCAGTTGCCAGTGGGGGTTAAACCACGACAGTGCTGTATCTGCTCTGGCTTTGCATGTGCATCCTTTCAGCTCTACTGGAGGCTCCACTGCTGTCTGGGTCTTCTGTGTCCCTTGAGGTTTTGTATTTGTGACACTTCCCTCACCCATGTACGATTGTCTTAAAATTATACCGCAGCCTTTGAAAAAGAAATCCCTCTACAAATCCTTTTGAGAACATTATGTTTGCCCTCTGACAGACGCATTGGTCTGTCAGCTTGGAAAATGCCAGCCTTCTAATGACCGAAGGATTACGCATCTATTGCTGAGCGTTTGCAGAAGTGCTCTTGGGGTTACAAAAGTGCCTCTTCATTCAGCCACGGGCTCGGTGCCAGAAGGGCTCGGCGTGGCTTTGTGGGTCTCTTGCCTCCAGCGCTGAACAAGGGAGAATCTCACAGCGGTCCAAAGCCCAGCTCCATCACCCGCTGACTGCTCCCAGGAGCTTTGCAGGCACTGGGAGCTTCTTCCCTTGATGAGAAGCTCTCTTAGATGATTCAGCCCAACACATTGGATTGCTCCATTTCAAGTTTGCACAATTTTGATTTTAATGTATTATATATATAATATGTATATAATTTATCAGATTAATTTCTGTCTATTAAAGTTAATAAGAGCCTCACTAATGACTTCAGCACAGCCAGGACTTTGCAAAATATCTTTAATCAATGTATTAGTCATAAGTTACTAGAATTTTACGTATCTTAAACAAACCCCGTATTAAATAAGATGGATTATGTACATTGCCCTACACACTCTATATATCGCACAGAAATTAAATCCTGGCACTGCTGAAGCAGACAGCAGAACTTAGGCAGACGCCAGTGGGGCCAACATTTCACCCCATTTCTCTTCCCAAATCTATCAAAAGTTTCCAGTGACTCTGAACGAATCAGCCTCTCAGTCTCACCTACTGTGTAAGCCTTGGAATGCCTTTTCTCCAGGTCACAGCGCTATTGTAGGGCCCTTGATATTTGGGCAATGCTTCAAGGTTCCAACTGCTGCAGCTGCACTAATGATTACTGGTTATTATTTTCCTGCCTTATGCTCAGAGTGGGAATGATGGCTACTAGGAAGGTTACTCAACAGTTTCTATTGTAAAACTGTATTTTATGTTGCCGAAACGTAGCCATTCAAATTCAACAGCACATGCCAGACAACTGCCTTAATCTTAATTGTTTTCTTTTTTTCATTTTGAAGTGTGAAAGTCTAATGGTTTCCAATGCCAAGACAAGAAGAAAGTAAACCCATGGTAAAAAAGTAAACCTCTGAAGAGTGCTGTCTTTGAGCAGCTCCAGCTTTCACGTACGCTGAAATTTGTCAGAGCACAGACTAAATCAGGTGAGATCCTTTACCATTTTCAAGACAATTTGTCCAGATTGCTTTCACATTACAAAGCTTTGAAAAACGTGTACATAGCTATGTTTGCTAGCACACAGTGTTTACTAGCACGATGCTTGCTAGCTGAAACATTCCAGAATTCATGCTCATTAAGCACACGCCAGCCCTTAGCAGGACACGGTGGTGTCTGGACCCCTCCTGCCCATGGAAGGAGCGATGAGGGTGCTCTTGGCCCAGAGCTTTGCAGGAGACGCCACCATTTCCCCATAACTGCCTTTTGCTGGATCAGGGAGGGACGGGGCACGGAACCCAACCGCAAGGGACTCATCTCCCCCGCGCCCTGCCCGACAGCCCGGAGGAGGAAGCTGCGTGTTTTGAATACGGAGAAACCAAAATGTAGGCCGAGGTGGCGGTGAGGAGCCTAGACAGGCCACAGCAGAGAAGGAAGAAGCTGACAGGGCGACCCGCACGG
>NW_009260435.1:10487963-10489923 GCF_000687185.1 Egretta garzetta | reverse complement strand
CGGCAGATGCGGGGGCTCCGTGGGCGCGGGAGGAGCCGGGCGGGCGTCTGGCGGGGCGCTCAGGTGGAGGGCGTGGGTTGGTTTTGTGGCCGGCACCCCGCTTTGCTGTGAGATCCCCAAACTCGAACTTTACAAACCTCGCCTGTGGATCTGGTTAGCGCAATTCCTTCAACTCGCTACGCCTGCTTTCTACAGCCTGCGAGGCGTGCAAGCTAGTGACGCTTGCTTACGGAAGAATCCCTTTCCCGTGCGGCCGTGGCTGGCGGAGGGTTTGCGCTCGGCAGCGCCGGCGAGCGGGGCTGCTGCGTGCTCTGCGGTCGCTGTAATATATCGAACGTACCCTCCAGACCAGTGTTTTGCCACTGCGCCGGGTGTACAGAGCTTGAAAGACAGCCTGGGGTGCAGGGGAGAGCCTGAAACGGGCCGCCGCTCGGAAGGGTTCCCCAAGCAACGTAACGTGGATTTCTTCTGCTGTCCCCTTCTAGGACTGGGAGTTTCACCGCTATTCTTGTAATGGGTACAAATAGCTGAATGTTTCTATAAACGTTCAATAGCTTGCACCTGATGTTTCTTTTTGACTGAAACGCCTGTAGGCAGTTCCTGCAGGAGGAGTTGCTGTATTGGTACATCTCTGTTGAAGAAAATCCAGGTATTGTCTGGAAAAAAAAAAAAAAGTCGAAATGTTGCTCATCCTGACCAGTCAGTAACTCCTGATGCAGTGGTGCTGCCCTGTGTGTTGGGAAGGGGAATGGACAGCCGGAGCGGTGATTTCTGCTGGAGGAACTTCTCAGGGCAGGCAGTACCTGTGGTAACTGGGATTTTTATCTTATCCCAGCCTGGTATTTGTGATCATAACACCTGCCCTGCAGCTAGTTTGATGAGCGTGCCTGGAAGTGTGGTGGAGATGGGTGTGCTGAAATGCCACCTCCTGTGCTGCTGAGGCTCCTGCGCCCCACGCGGCTTGCCGAATGCGTGCTTCGGGCTCCTGGCTCTGTCACCTCTGCTATTGCCTGGGCTGGATGGGTACGTCCACGCAGCCCTGCAGCGTGGGTTTTCAAGACTGGTTTTCAATAACAAGCACATAGGAGTAGGCTTTTATGGGACAATGCCAACTTGTTAGCTTAGCCATCGCTCAGAGCATCCTGCCTGCAAGACAGCCGAGTCCTAGTTCTGTGTAGTTGTGTACAGGAGATATAAAAAAGTGAAGTGGGCTTTGTCTGGTTCCAGGTGCCCTCCGATACAGAGGAGGAGCTGGCAGGAACTGGAAATACAGGTGTTTTCTGATTTCCTTTATCATGGAAGAATCTTCATGGTCCATGTCATTACTCAGCAGTAGCTGTCTGTCCTGCTCCAATCCCTGGGTTGCTATATGGACAGATGTGAAGTTGGGGAAGCTCCGCTTCCCATCTATGAAACTTAGTAAATTGTTTCTTTGAACAGAATGAAGCTGCAAGCTTGTTCTTAGCCCAGAATGGCTATTCCTTACTGCCTGGAAAACACAACTTACTCTGACAGAAAGCCTAGGCAAAGATGAGCTGCCACCTGCTGGCTCTGTGAAGCTTTGGGATGGGGAATGTCTGCTGGTTCCCCGGGTAGGAGAACCTGGTTCCTGTACCCTGCCCCAGGCTGGAGGTTCGGAAGGCTCAGGTGGGCTCTTGAGAGCTTTCTGCTAAGAGAAGCAGCGTTGGCCTGTTCAGCAGAGGTATCGTGAGGTGTTACAAAACCATCCTAAGGAACTTGCTGGGATAGTGGTAGTGTTTATATTTACTCATTTTTCTCCTAGCTTTGGTAAATAAAGATAGCTCTTTCAAGTGCAGCACGTTTTTTGTAAATAGTTCTGTGTAATCTTGCATGCTGGAAAATAAAATCGTTGCCATTGTAGGGATTCCCTGGGGAAACACTCAGATTAGGCTTCTCCAGGCAGCCAGGATGGTCTGGGGCCCTGACTGGTGCAGGAATG
>NW_009260435.1:10474333-10487782 GCF_000687185.1 Egretta garzetta | reverse complement strand
GAGCCGGGTCGGGTTCACCCAGAGGCTGGGTGGAAGGAGGCTCCAAAGGAACAAATGAGATTACAGTGAACTCTGCGAACGTGCTGGCCAAAACCGGCTCGGTTTGTTTTTCGTGATGTTGCTTCTATTTTAAAATCCAAGTTACGGAAACCATTTACAGTGGACTGTAACAAGAGTGTCGTTTCCTGTGGGCAAGACGTTTCTAGAGAGTTACTCTTGTTACGGTCCCGAGAAATTGTGTTCTTAAGTATGATAGACATTTCTGGAGGGTGAGTTTTTGAAGGAAAATTGGAAGCTAGCTATTTGTAGAATCTTGTGGGTTTTAAAAATGCACTTTCAGATAGGAGAAAACAGAAATATTTTAACTTGTAGTTAAGAGCTGTGTGGAAGCTGCTTGACAGTCTTTCAGGGGGTGATTCAGGTATTTATAAAATGGCCTAAAGTACAGTTGCTGCTGTCTTCTAATTTCTTCAGCTGCTTGTTGATTTCGCAGGCGAAGGAATAATGGCCAGACTTTTGCCTTTCTGATGGCCAGCAGTATATCTTCACTTCTGATTTTTCAACTTCTCTTCTGCTTAACAGGCAGAGGGTTGAAATTTGATTGATTGGGAGTGAAGGCTTTGTTTCCATTTCCCTGAATGTTCCTTATGCAACTACGAAGTGAAGAACTTGGTTTACCTTATAGTTATATATCTGAAAAAAGAATACTGGCCCTTTTGACTTCTAGCGTAAGTAATGTTTTCATGGCAAGGCTAAGAAGGATACTTATCTAACTAGCTCCACTCATCAAAAAAGTGCAAAGTATTTGCAAAGCCAAAATCGATGGTTACAGTTTTGCCTATGATTTTGCAGCAAGATGTGCCACAAATATTCACAGTCTAAATAACTGCTCTTTCTAAAAACTTTTCATTTACCGAATGTGTTTCATGGGAGGTGAAGGGGCTTGTTGGATGAGATTAGGGCTTCAGCTGGCCTTTATGCCCTTTTTAGACAAAGAGAATTCCTGACGCCACGTTTTAAAAACCTGATTTTTAGCACGTTATGTACAAGTTTTGTATATGCCGTGGTTTCTTTTGTAGAGAATGCTTCTGAAGGTTGTTACCAAGGAGTCTTTATGTAGTACAAGCATGCTAATCAGTGCTACCATCGTAACTTTTTAAAGGTGTCTCAAGTTAAGTGTGGTTTCATATTTTAAATAATACTTTTGATTGATAGGTATTAGCAAATGAGTCCAAGACTCTTTAAAGTTAAATTTGCCAGGCCATGTGTGATTCTCTTCCTCTTCCTGAAGTGAAGACTCAGTTACAGAAATAGTGGGGTTTTTTTTGCTCTGCTGCTTCATTTTTTCACTTTTTGTGTGTGTGTGTGAACACTGTAGCTCAGGATTTGAAATGGCTACTTTGATCATATTATAAAACCAAGTGAGGCAAAGGGCTATGACCTGAACATTAATTAATGTATTATAAAGGATGAGTAGTTTTCCAATGTAAAGCATACCAGTGCAGTAAATAAACGGTAATTAATTCTGGATGACAGCATTTTACAGCAATTCATGGAGGGGAAATAGAGCCTACATGAATGTAATGTACGGTTATGCAGTGCTACTCTCTGTCAGAGTTAAGGGGAGCGTTATTCTGCAGTGTGCTAACTATTCTGCTCCTTATAATTACCTGTTAAAACTGCACCTTTTAATATTTGAATGCAAATGGACATGCAGAAATGTGGGGAATAGCAGCGTGTTGATGTAGGATTGGGAAGGTGCAGCCTGGTCACAGACAATGCTGTGTAATTGGCTGCAGGAAATGTTTTTCTCTTATGATAGTGTGTAATGGCTTAAACTGTAAGGAAGGGGAAAACATTAAGGCTCTAGGAATGAGAAGTTTGCATGCGGATTGTGTGGCATCTGCTGCAGGTAGCAGCTAATTGTCCTTCAGCTGTTACGCACCTGGAGAAACAAAACCCATGAGACTACGAAAACTGTAGGAGGTGGCGCGCTAGTCCATAGGGACACTCCTTTGGTCGCTTTTGGAATACAGCTTTGAAAAACATGGGTGTGCTACTCTCTGCATTTTCCATTGCCATTAAACTCTTATGTTCTCAGCTCCGTGGCCTTTTGCAAAAGGTCCAAGCTCTTCCAACATGATTGGTTTTAATTCAGAGGAAGCCGTTCTTTTGCCGTAATTTACCATGAAATTGGGAATTCCTCCTTGTTTTTGTTACATTCACGAGAACTTTACCTAAATTGGTAGTTCAGCTTTGGGATTACGTCCTATCAATGTCAACTGTGGTTTACAAGTAAGCTCTGGTGTTTATATCAGTAATATTTTTTAAAAGTAGACATCCTGAAAATAGCTGTAAATCTATTCCTCATTCAGGTGTAGATGTTGGTAGGAACTGGAAATTTACCATTCTTGCAAAGGCAATTGTTAAAACCAGATTTACTTTACAGGTAAACGTGACTGAACGGCGTGGGTGAACCTTTATGTGCTCACCTCTGAATTAAAATATCACTGTATGTAACTGATGGCCAGGGACCTTTCTTGATGTAAACAACTGAGGTGAAGGAATCCTGTAAGCAGGATTCCATGGTATAGCATGTATATGCGGCCCTTCTTTTACTTAAGAGGCAATTACTTTAAATTGATCTGTTTTTGAAATACAGTGTAAGCATAGTTTTGAAGTAATGCAGTTTGTGTATGCGGTGTGAGCATCTGAACAGGAATGTGGGCTGTTAGAGAACATGTAACATGTGCTGTATGTCTGATCTCTGTGTTGAGGAAGGTGAGAAAGGGTTAGGAAGGCTTATGAGCCTGACTGTATGGCTCTAGCTTTTACTCCCCAAATATGTTACGGACACTCTTGCTCACTTACAGAAAGTCATTCAGGCTACCTTTTTTGTGCTCAACATGAAGCAAGAATTTGGCTGAACAAAGGGAGAATCCCAGAACATCTTACAGAAAAATGAGAGAAACCAACTTGTCTGTTACAACAATGCAGTGATTAGCTCTTTGTTTTTTCCAAGCAAAATGCTCAAAAATTGTGACTGTTAGAAAAAAGTGTTCCCTGTGCTCTCCCTGTCCATGAGAAGCACTATATAGACCATACAGCTTTTGAAGGACCCCAATTTCCTCTCTAGTATTTAGTGAGCAGTCTGTTCTGGTGGGGGTTTTTTTGGTAGTGGGATTGACTGGAGTGCTGCTACTTAAGAGCTGTATTCTCTAAGCCTTCCATCAAGGATTTTAATTTTCCTCAGACAGGACAGAATGTTACTTCAATGGCAGTGCTATAATTAACTCGGAGGCAAACTTCCGTTGTTCCCTCTGCAGGTAACACGCAGGGATATGAGTCAGTAATAACCAATTAAACTTGTTTGTAGTGAAGTTCTCTTTTATTGACCTCAAAACACCAGCAGCAACAGTAAATGTAAAGCATCTTAACTCTTCTTTTGACTGCAGTATCTGTAAAAAAAGATAGTGTTAAGCTGGACTTGTAAATACTAGGTAAAATTGCTATCTCCACCCTTTCATCCCGCAGCCTGCCCTGCTCTTTGGGAATTACGGCCTCGGTGTTCTCATTGAGAAAACTGGGTACTGGCATTCATCTGAAAATATATATACCTTAGTCACTGATGGAAAGGGCATGGCAGGACGGGATTCTTGGCAGTGAAGCAGCAAGGTGTAGACAGCTTCCAAGCGCTCTTTGTCTGTTATAGAGTAACAGGTAGATATGAATACCAGCTGAAAAAGCTTTCCTTTCAGAGGTGTATTGGAGGTTGAAGATGCTTTGTAGTTGGGAAATTTACGTTACCTATGGTTATTTCTTTTTAAAACGTCTTTTTTAGACATCTGGTTAAGAATAAGACTTGGGTTTTGAAGCGTTCGAGCAACTTGCTACTGGCCAAGTCATGACACTCCCATTTCGAAAGGACTTGGACAAGTACAAAGATCTCGATGAGGATGAAATTCTTGGCAAACTTTCGGAAGAAGAACTGAAACAACTGGAAACTGTTTTGGATGATCTTGACCCTGAGGTAGGTATTAGCCAAGAGAAGTTTTTTGGTTTTTTCATTTGTTCAGAAACTAGTCTGAAATAAATTGAAATGCTTTTTTTTACTTGAACAATAATACTTTTGGACAGAGCTTCTTCCTAGTTGCTAATGATCTTATTTACAGATATATTTGTGTATATAATGTTTCAACTGCTTATTTCCTGTTTGCAATGTGAATGCATCTGCGGTAGAGGAAAATGGAAGAAGGGATTGTCAGGAGCTACTTTCTGGGATTTATTTATAAATAAAAATTGCTCTTAGTCATGTTCTTGAAAAGAAAGTTTATTTAGAAAGGCCTGTTTAACTTTCCTGTTTCCAGTGTTGGCTGGTAAACAGCCCTTTTGCATCCATTTTTATTTTGTTGTTTCTGCGTTGGAGTTTGATGTGAGAGGGAGGGTGGTAACCTCTTCTAAAGATTCCTGCTCCTGGATCTGGTAGTCTATGTATATTCCTGTCCTCGTGCTGACTTCACAAAGAGGAGGCAAGTAATTACTCAGCTCCTGAATGATTGTGGCAGCATGGGGTATTGAATAAGGAATATTTTAGCTTTCTGTTATAAAGAGCTGAGTTATGTCCCCTACTGATACTGCAGCTAATGTCAGAGTGCAAGACTTGTGTTTTCACCTCCTGATTCTCTGTTCTTGCTTTAACAGGACTAGGATTAAGTTTCATCTTGATGTTCAGGGATCACTTAAAAATATTACAAGCACCTATTTTGTTGCACTGCAAGCTATTCTTGATATTTTAATTGGCTTTGGCTTTATAGACATTTTAACAGAGGAAAACTGGCAAAAGTGATTGGTTGTCTTTTATGGTAGTCTGAATTTCTGTACCTTCCATTCTTTCCATACTAATATCCTCTTTTTTTTTTTTCTGATTTCTTTAGCTGAAATACGTTGATGATAGCAAAAAACAACCCCACCTTCAGTCGGGTCAAAAGTAGAAATGCTCTGTGTTAAAAGCCGGACAATAGTATAGGCAATTGTATTAAAGACATAGAAACGCACAGATGTAAGCGATGGAAGAAGCAATCTTCTTGCAGAATGTCTACAGTGTAACTAGCTGAGTTTTATTTACTACTACTCATTTAAACATTGTTCATTCTAGAAAAGGAATGCAAAGTAACTAGGCAAGTCTAGTGCTGGGAGCTATTGTACTTACAGAATTGCCTCAGTCTTATTCAGAGTGCAGTGTGCTCTGTTTATAATTATATTCTTGGTATCTAAAGAATAGATTACCTTGTGTCCTCCCCTGCCCCAAAAGAAAGGAAGTTGGCAAGGGATCAGAGATTGCCTAAAAAATGATGTATTGGGTTTGAACCTTGGGGAGAGGGAGAAGGAAGAGGGAAATGAAACTAAACAGGTATTCACACAGACTTTCTAAGTGGTGCTTGTTTGCTCCATTTTGTTTTGCAGAACGCACTTCTGCCTGCAGGCTTCCGACAGAAAGACCAGACTGCTAAAAAGGCTTCAGGTCCCTTCGACAGGGAACGACTCCTTGCATATTTGGAGAAGCAGGCTCTTGAGCACAAAGACAGGGAAGACTATGTGCCTTTTACAAGAGAAAAGAAAGGTAACACCACCCTTTCCGGTGTAGCTGATTATGAAATCTCTGAAGTGGATTAGCCAGAACTACTGTGAACCCAAGTTTATCGAAGCACTGGCAGCAATAATGCTTTTTAACCCACGGCGTTTCCAAATGAGTGCTACTGTGCAGAGGCGGGATGCTTCCTGTTCAAGCATTTGCTGGCGCTGGGGCTGGTGTGCTGTTTGCATGTAGCACAGGAAGGAAATAAGACTCAAAGATTTTATCAAAGGTTGCAAAGTTCTGATGGGGATGGAATCCTCAAAGTAAAAGCTACCCCGGATTTGTGTCAAAAAATAACAAATGCTGTTGTTGCGCCTGTGGCTTATGCCCTGTGGTGCTGAGTACAGACAGTAACATTTGTAATACTACGTTGAATTAAAAAAATAGCAGTAGAGTGATGTTGTGGTAGATACTCAGTAATGTTCAAAGATGTAGGCTGGCAAGGCCAGGCAAGCGGTGTATGAAATCATGTTGTCCCTCTAGTATCCTTCTGAGAGGTTTAATAAGATTGCATAATTATTTTTAAATAATTACATAGTTAACATTGCAAGAAGCTTTGAAATCTGGCAGTGGTTTGTGGTCTAAAAACCATGGAAAAGCTGACCTGATGAATGGACACATTATTAAAGCCTGGGGTTTTAAATCTTTGTTTTGGATCAAGTCTTCTCGTTGACTTGATGGGAAGCATTTTCCTTTTCAGGAGAAAATTAAAAAAGAATGTGCATCTTAAATCTATTCTTACAATTTTTATTTTTTTCCCACAAAACAGGAGTTCCCGAATTTGTTGTGTCTTACTAAGCTCTACTGGTAGGCACAGAAACTCCCAGTCCTGTGCTGAGCACGTACGCATAGGAGGAGGCTTTTGGGTGTTGCCACAGTGTTTGTGTACTGCTTGTGAATCCTAGCTTGTCTGAACCTTCCCCAGCAGCAGGGCAGATCTGCTGCAGTAAGACTTCAGTAAATTGCTTTATAAGTTGTGTTCTCACTGCCCAAGATGAACAGGCTCCTCTCTTGAGGGTTTGAACCCTTTTAATTCTGCCTAATTTTTGGTTGTGAATCATTGCTTATTTCAGACTTGAGTCTTCATTCATGTACTGAGTTTGTATATAAGACTGTGATTATGGTGTCTATTCAGTGAAAATTTTGTTGGGGGTATTTGCATTTTCTCTGTTACTTGACAATGTTGGTCTCTTATTTTTTTATTTTTTCACCTTGAAGTAATAGAGATTGTGACTTTATAATGTGCTGCACTGTGTATGATGTACTACTTCCTTAATACACCATGTCTTGCCTTATTTGTGTAGTTTAACGCCACTTTTGTTGAGAGATGACAACTGCGATGCTCCTTCGCTGACAGGAGAATTGGGAGTTTGCTATCTGAATCTAATCGAGTTAAGGATAATGCAATGCGTTGAATGTAGAAGGCAGCCAGAGGTACCTATAGCAGCAGTACCCTTATGGTGCCTCCGCTGCTGGCAAGTACCTGTTGATCCCGTGTTTGGCCATGTAGTGTGCTGCTGCTTCCTCCCCTCTGCTGCTGGTTGCCTGACATACTGGCTAGGATATGTTGGAGACAGCCTAATGGTTTAACGTGATGAAGTATATTTGGGCCTCGTACTTGGTTTGGGGAATCCCTTGCAGCCTGGCTAGGTTGTACACCCCTCCTTCAGGAGGTCAGGCTGGGCGTGGAGGATTTTCTTTAGTGAGTAGTGCTTTTTCTACTGAGTACTAGTGCTCCATTCAGCTAGGTGGATCTTTAAAGTCAGCTTATGTATATATGCACACGGCAAAACTATTTGTTTGGGTAGATAAAATCTGTGGAAAAACAGAAGGGTCCAGCTGCAACACAGATCTTGGTTAAGAAAGATCAAATGTCATTTCCTTGATGTAATAAAGTATTACTAAATAGCAGTCTGTCTGGATGTTGCAATGTGTCATACCAGTTTAGTTAGTAAAATTTCCTGCATCTCTTAATAAAAAAACCAAAAAGAGTTGCTATTTAATACCTTTTCTTACCATTTCTTTTAGTACCATAGAAGAATAGAAAATAATATGAAATATGAAATGTAGCTTACTTTCATCAAAACTAAAAACGTGGAAACAAATGTTCAGTATGGAAATTCATGCTCTGTTAAATGAGCGGGCGGAGGTGGGAAGGCTGAGCTCACGTTGTAGTGAGGGAAAAGAACCTCTCATGAAAATGTGATGGTTCAGCTTTGACTTGCTGCTGTGTTTGTAGCCATTTTGCACAAAAATGGCCAACCTAGGTAACTTAATCTTTTAAATCAAGAAATCATGATCTTTAGATGAAAACTTAGAAAGGAAGTGGAGTAAAACTTAACACTTGTGTAGGATGTTTTTTATCTAGAGGGAGCTTTTATCCTAATGTGCTTTAATATTAAAAAACCAAACAACTAAGCTGGCTTATAATTTTTTTCTTTGGCTAGATAAATACATTATAGAGAAATGCTGAATTGTGGAATAGGGGTGGGTAAAAATCTTGCCTGATTATCCTGTTAGTTCAGAAGAAAACTGACAGTCGTAACCATCAGATCTAGAGGTTTGGGGGGGAGAGAGACAGACTGGAGTTGCAGCTATTTTCTTGGTGTGTTTTTGTGGGTCAGGCTTTGCTAAAATATTTCTTTGTGTCTACCTGGTCTCATTGCTCTATTCATTTCATGGAGTAAAAAGGGGGAAATCTATCATTCTCCTCCTCTTTCCTTTTCCTAATTTAGTAGAACTTGTGTCCTGCATGGTGATTTGGCCTGCAGGTTTATCAAAGTAGCTTACCCTGGGTTAATTTTAAACATCTGGGCTTGCTACTGATTCTGATAGCCTTGTTTCCCTCCTACAGTGTAAAGGAAAATCCTCTCTTCTGGTTGTCCTAAGTAGCCCTTTTTGAGGTAACGTTACTAAAAGTGTTGCATCTCTTTCACTGATAGGTGATGTGATTTTGCCAAATCTTTGGAACCTTTTTTTGCTGTGTGCAATGAAATGTGGAAGATCTGAAATCATGTAAAGTGTCCTCATGGAGTGAGATGAACAGTGCTAAAGAAAGTAAAGCTTAACAATCCCTAAAATATATTCTATTGCATTTTTCCAGTGCCTGATTTTGTTTCTAAAAGCATCCTTAAAAACATACTTTGTTTTTAAACATGATTTAATGACTTAAGTCACATTCTGTTCCAATTAAGTGTTGAACCATACAGTGAACCATTGTTTAAGAGATTCGTGAGAGCGATGTGGTAATAATTTCAACAAAACTAGCTTTGTCTCAATCTGTGTACGTAAGTATGTCATACAGATTTTACAAGGCATACTGCAAGGAGAAGGTTCTCTCATCTAAGTGGTGAAGCAAGGCTTCAGCGCTGGGGTCTGTTGCCCTCAAATGTGTTACACGCATCTGCCCCAGTCTGACCAGTGCACCTCACTTCTCCTGGAACAGCAAAAGATGAGACTTACTGCACCTGATATAAAATCATATCTAACATCAGTAATGTACTTTGTGCTGTACAGTGCAAGGCATTAGCAAATTATTATGTAAACCAAGCCTTGCATTTCTAGCCTTTGCACTCTCCTAATTATGGCGTTTGTTCTGCGTAGATTTGCATTTCATGCAACTTCTGCTTTAATGTTGTGGGTTGGGTTTTTTTTTTTCATGCTCTGTCACCCAGAAAATATTGTTAGGCTGAAACTGTAGTCGCCTGGCGAGTCCTCTGGCTCTGCCCTGCTCAGTTGTTGCTCTAGATCACGGTTTGCTTCTGTTGCAGAAGGATTTGGGATGATGTGCTCTCTGTTTGCTTTTCAATCACTGGTCTTTAAAGGAAGTGTGTCACATGTTGTAAAATGAAGCTAATATCCTTTAGGAGCTTTGGAGAAACAACTTGTCGCGTTGACATTCTTCATACAAGACTACTAGAACAAAATAATGTAGTACTCTAGCCTTAATGTGAAACAGTTTTCTAACTCACTGCTATGTGCTCTGTAATCAGATAACAAATAACAGTACTGTTTCTACAGTATTGTTATTCTACAGTTTCTACATGGAGGAAGTCACTTGTAAGTTGAATAAAAAAAAAAAAAGTGTTAAATTGTGCTTACAAGTGAATTGATGAACCTAAGTCTGTCACATGGCAAGAGTTGGCAATTGATGAATTGTGTATTATATCAATTTCTGGATTGAAGAAGCTTTAAGGAACATAGGTGTTGGTCTCTTCTCCCTGGTAATGGGCGACAGGACAAGGGGAAATGGCCTCAAGTTGCGCCAGGGCAGGTTTAGGTTAGACATTAGGAAAATTTTTTTCAATGAAAGGGTTGTCAGGCACTGGAAGGGGCTGCCCAAGGAAGTGGTCGAGTCCCCATCCCTGGAGATAATTAAAAGACGGGTAGACAAGGTGCTTAGGGACATGATTTAGTGGTGGGATGGCCGGGTTAGGTTAATAGTTGGACTTGATGATCTTAAAGGTCTTTTCCAACCTAAACGATTCTATGATTCTATAAAATGTAAGGAACATATCAGATTTTGCTCGCTCTTCTTCATGAAGTTACTGATGAGACAAGCTTGTATTCGGTTGTCCTCAGGTGACAGTTGATTCCTTTTCTGCAGAGTATAGCAAAGTGGATGTTAGACTTCTGTCTGATCTGCAAGGCCTGGCTGCTTGCTGCCTACGAGCAGCAAGGGTAGGACTGCGGGATATGTGAGAATAGTTCCTGCAATATGCAGTGCATGGCCACTCTGAGCAGCCCTGACTTCTGCAAGACTTTCAGTCCCACTGTAGATACTGTGGGTCTGTGTGTGAAAGGTCCAGGGCCCTTCAACAGACATCATCCAGTGCTTTGCCTTTTGAGCAATGTGGTTGCGTGGAACTTGGAACTGAAACTTCATTCTGTAGCAAAGAAAGCCTGTGAATTAATCCTGGGATGTGCATCATTTAACACGTTAGCTAAAGGCATAAAGACCTGAATATCTAATTGTTACAGAAATGATGTGAACACCTCTGAAATTTGCCTCTTGTTGTACTGCTTAATCTTTGCGGTATCCTTGTTGGCTGAAAAGGAGGATGTCATGTCCCTTCATGTGATCAAATCCCTGCTATTTGGAAAAGTTCCACTTGAGGGCTGAGAAATCTATTCATCTCATGGGCTGTGCAGATGTGTAGGTTTTTTTTTTTTAAGCTTGTATTAGTAAGGGGGGAATGGAATTTCCAGACTGTCTTGGCAGCTGGCCTGGAGTTAGATCAGCGTCCCTAGAGATACAGGGATCTTGTCCTTTTTGAAGTTAAGTTCGTCACTAGAAGTGGGGAGTGGGGAAGGACCTGCTTTCGTGTGTGCATTGTAAACCTCTGAACTCTGGACTAGGATGAGATGAAGCCAATGAATGACAGATTATATACACAAGGGTGTGACCTATTCTATAACAAAAACTGCTCCTGACCCAGTTCATGTGACTGGAGTTGGCTGCAATGAACATTTCTGGAAGGGAGCGGCTCTTAACATTTTTGCTTTAATAAAAACTGAATATACTTTTTTTTTTTTTAGGTTATCTTAAGAGTCAGGCATGTATGGATAAATTTAGTTTTACTCTTAGGAAGCAAATGTCTAGAAACAGAAGTTCCTAACCTATGAATTTAAGAATTACTTAAAGTAACATCAGGAAAAATAGTTCTTTTTTTGTGGGTACTGTGTAATGAACCAGACAGGTTCATTAGGCTGATCTAGGTTGAAATACATTTTTACAAAGTTGCTTTTAACTGAGTTCAGTTTCCTGCTCCCACTTCTTGCCTGCTGCACTGAGGCTGCAAATAGGATGACATGAACGAAGGCTCAGGCACTAGAATAGCACTTTCCTTCTCTTCTCCTTCCTTCCTTGTAGTCTGAAATCCTCACTTTGTTACTAGTCTGTATTACTGAGGGAAAACAACGCACACATAGCAAATGAAAGGCTTTAGATCATGTGTATGCTGTTCAGTGTTTCATGGGCTAATGAAAACCTCATCAAACTTTCTCATATCTCTTCTGAAAATTACAGTTTAAGTTGAAAGCTGTTCTCAGGAGGTGATGCTGGTAAAATAAAATGGGGCTAGAAATGTACTGTGTCAATTATATCAAAATAATCTTAAACATTTACTGCCTAAGCCTTCAGTTTATTTCTTTTAATCCTGAATCTCCACAAACATAGTTTCTGGTGCACTGTCCATCAAAGCTGAGGTATGGGTGGTAACGCGTGTCAGCTGCTTTCAGCTACTGTTTGTACTCAGCACAGTTATGTAAGGAGATTTATTTTCTGCTTCTAAATATGGATAATGACCATTTATACAACTTTACAAAGATATAGCAACCCAGGAACAAAAATACTGTGTTGCTAGCAACCGATCTTGGTCATCAGACTGTGTTGTCAGAGAAAAACCTGATGCACTTCTTTGTAATCTGTGCTAGTGGTAATGCATTACGTTCCTGTAAAAAGAAAATGAACCACAAACTATTGTAGTGTAGGATGGGAATTTCGAGAGAGAGAAAGGGTGGATGGATTTTGTTATGCCCATGTCTGCTGTGGGACACCGGAGCCGACTTCAGGCTTTTGCCTCCTACAAGTGGTGAAACCAAAATCCTGCTTTGTTGGACTTTTCCAGAAATAAAACTGAAGCATCCCTATAAAACTTCTTGTCACTGGGAGGTATTTAAAAATACTGAACTTAGTCTCAGTCCCAACGTGTAACAAGATACACTTGTATGCAGCATGAGGAAGAAAAATCTTAGGCTTCTGGCTTCTGCCCAGCTGGTCTGATTCTAGTGCATGGTGAGTTGTCTTTGTGTAATTGGGGTGAGCCAGTATGACTTGTGTAAATGTTTTTTAGCTATGCATATGGAAGAGGGTGGGTTCCTGAATTAGCCCTGACTCTTCCTAGGAAGATTATTGGCACCGCTTCCTACCCCGGGAGGTAACTAAAGGAAGTCGGAACGCCTTTCCCACAGCCATGTCTGCTGGTAGCTCAGGTGACTTGGAGAGTTTGAATAACTGTTAAGATTAGATTCACAGTTTTCTACTTGTGAATTATTTCTATCAAGTGCATCAGTTGTGTTCTCTCATACAGCATTGGAGCTTTTATTTACCACGTTAATTCGTCCTGAACCTAAGCACCCTTACCTCTCCTGGGTTCTTAGATTTCTTTGTTCTGAAAGGCCAGTTCTAAATCATTAAAATCTGAACTGTTTTCAGAGTAACTGTTAGAATAGCTTTCTCATACTCTGTTTGCTTACCGTAACTTTTGAGCTGAAGACGTATGCTGAATTATGCTAACCACACTGACATCTTTTTATAATGCATGTCTTCTAAAATAACTTTTCCCATTACTCATCTGTAATGACTAAGAAGCTGTTGCAGAATGTGATATTACTACTGCTCTTTTTCCCATTGAATCTTCTGTGACCTTTCTAAGTATCATTTTAGAAAATAGTGTCATTGGCAGAGAAATCTATTGTTTTGTGCTGTTCATAAACCATGGTTTTGTCAAGCAGCTCAGGCATCCCCTTTTTTACTTCACCATTGAGTTAACATCTGAAATCAGAAACACCGCGTATGCTGTAAAACTGCAGTGAATACTCAGATCCATGATTTCAGATGATTCTTTGATATTCTGTTTCTCTGACACACTCAGATTACAGTTCTGCCTGGGTCACTTTCTCCCTGAGAGGGTATCAGTCATCGTTCTCCAGTGATACTAAATTTTCCTTACAGGCACTTTTTTAGGTTGTTTAAAGTGTATAATGGAGGCTTATGTTTTACTTTCTAATACTTAGGAGAAGGTTGGAGTCAT
>NW_009260435.1:10463255-10474321 GCF_000687185.1 Egretta garzetta | reverse complement strand
TCATCTCTGACTTTCAAGAACAAACAGAAGAAACCTCATTCCTTTATGTTGTCCTTGGTGCTCTTCTCGGGATTTACTAAATGTAATATGTATTCCTTAAGTACAGAAAAATTTAAAGATAAGTAGCTATATAGTACAAAGTAACATCAGACTTTTCATTTTCTTTACGCCAGGGAAAATATTTATCCCCAGGCAAAAGCCTGTCCAGTCTTACACAGAAGAAAAATTCTCTCTGGATCCAGAACTGGAGGAAGCCTTGACCAGTGCCACAGACACAGAATTGGGTGACCTTGCAGGTTAGTTT
Source organism: Egretta garzetta (assembly GCF_000687185.1). Lineage (NCBI taxonomy): Eukaryota > Metazoa > Chordata > Aves > Pelecaniformes > Ardeidae > Egretta > Egretta garzetta. The sequence continues at coordinate 10,474,017 of NW_009260435.1, read as the reverse complement.
TTTTTAAAAGTATGAATGGATTGGTGCGTATTTAGACAAGAAAGATCTGTAATTAATGTGGTAGTGTGTGCGTTACCTGAAATGTGACTATGGGAAGCTGTAGCTGTGATAGAAACTAGAACATGTTATATGCCAGCATGGTTATAGCGTATCATCTTTGTCGATTTGTGATAATTTATAGGAAGGTAGATTATTTTGGCCTGCATAAGATACCTGATTTTCAAACTCAAAACCATTAAGTTTGTTCCTCCAGCTGGCTGGTTTTTGTTGTGTACACCACTGCTTTTTCTTGCATGTGTTGCTATGTTCCCGTATTCTTAAAGCTTCTGTCAAGATTTTTGTGACTGAACTGCACTTTTAACTTTGATGCTTGAACTTGGTGAGGTCAAATCATTCTAAGATGTGAAAGCCAACTAAAAAGTCTATAATTTTTTTTTCTACTTTAAATTATTAAGAGATAGAATGGCTTATTGTACTGATAACTGGCTGTTTTACAAACATCAGTTGTTATTATTTAAAGGAATTCTGCAGGTGAGCTGAATTACTCAGGAACGGTACAATTGGTTTTTTTGCTTTTTCTCCTTTTACAGCTATACTGGGAATGTCCAACTTGATAACAAACAATCAGTTCTGTGATGTAGTGGGAAGCAGTAATGGGATTGACAAAGACAGCTTCTCAAGTAAGTGTGTACGCAAGTGCTAGATAAATGAGTTCTTTGTACTGCACATAGTTACTATAGCATTAACTATTTTCTGTTGCACTAGCATACTTTATAGGCTATTCAGTCTTGAATTGGAAATGTGCATGTCTATAACAGTGCTAATTGAGTTCTGGCAAGAGTGGAATTAAAATATATCTACACTAAAATATTCTGCAGTTAATTCACTTTGGGGGGATAAAAGTAGGTATAAACATGCATTTGTGCGTGTTGGGTTTTAGGTTTCATGTTTGTGTTTTGAATTCAACTCCTGTGTGCTTTCTGAAAAAAGCTGGTGTGCCAGAAAAGCAGAAAGGCTGCGAGGAAAAGAACTGAACTTGATGAAAATATGGTCAGGAGAGGATGGTGTGCTTTTTGGGTGGGGGAGAGATGTAAAGACTGATGAAGTGATCTTACAATAAATATTTAGCGTGTGTATCCTTTATTCACGGTGTATCATTAATTCACAGTATGTGACCTGTTTGATTACAATTAAATTCCTTTTCAGATATAGTAAAAGGTGAAAAAATGTTGCCTGTTTTTGATGAACCGCCAAATCCCACAAATGTGGAGGAGACACTGCAAAGGATTAAAGATAATGATTCCCGTCTTGTTGAAGTTAATCTAAATAACATTAAGGTAATTACCCGAAGTCTGCAGTAAATATGCTTCTCTTTCCCAGTAGAAGTCATTTTAAGCTGTAAAAGTCTACAAGAGAGCACGATAGACTGATTTTAAGCACAGCAGCCTTTCTGCTAAATGTTGCAGTGTGTGTAATCTCAGAAACCTGGAGCTAAACTGATAAGCCGTCTTGCTTTCTTTTGCCAAATGTGTATTTAAAAAGTCTTAGATTTTCTTAGTGCCAGCCCAGATTTCTGTTGCTGCCAAGTTGGCAACAGTTCCAGCAGATCACCATTGTGGAGTTAACTGCTGCTTTGAATCCTTTGTCCTTGTTGAAGCAACATGCTCTCAGTTTACTGCAAGCGAAGTGATATTTGTATCTGACATCCTTCTGATTCTTGTACAAAAGAGCTGTCCGCAGTCAAGGCAGCTTCTGCTCATGTGTGTAACAGTTGTGTTTTTAAACATGAATAAAACTTCTGTATATTTGCATTAAAGAAAATGGAACCATAGCACTCCTGACTTAGAGCAGTGACAGGCTGCTAGCTGCCGCCTCACTGGTGACCTAGGCTATTTGTTGCCCTTACTAAAGGAACAAAATAAAATACATGCTTTAAGAATATTGTACGGTAGAGAAATGCTAGCCAAAATAAATGCCTAAAAAGGCAACAGAACAAAGTATCTGATATAATAAACTGATAAACTTGCTATCCTCATTAATTATCTAAAATTATTCCTTTTAAGCTTGGTTGCTACTACACTAAAAATTATCAAACTATAAATTGGCAAATTCTGGAATTACTCTTAATAGAACACAGAGAATGAAATGCTGATGGTTTCACCGGTTTAAAGCTCTAAATCTTTTTATATTTGTGAGAGATTAATTTGATGCTGATAGTTAGCAGAATGTTCAGTTTGTATAAATTTTGCTCAGTAACAGTTCCAAGTCAGCTAAATATTTTTTTAATGCTTCTCCTGTGGCAATGGCATCAATGTAGTAAAAATGACTTTGCTTTATAGAACTGGTATTCTAATAGCCATTGCATCTCACATATAGCTTTGCTATATGTGTAGGCCTTTGAGACTGCTGGAGACCAGTGATAGTTAACATTATAGTACGTTTTCCTGTAAAGAGAGTAAGATAACGAAAGAGGGTGGGGGGGAGGGGATAGATTTGTATATCTCGAGAGAGTGAAATGCTATTTTTAATTCAAGAACATACCAATTCCAACGCTGAAAGAATTTGCAAAAGCCTTGGAAACCAACACGCATGTGAAGAATTTTAGCCTTGCAGCCACCCGAAGCAATGATCCTGTTGCTGTTGTAAGTACTGTTGCTAATGTGTTTAAGTGGGGTGCAAGGGAAGTTAGGATGGAAAGACAGTGGTGAGGGATTGAATTGAATCCTGGTTAAATATTTCAGGATGAAAATTACTAAATTCCATTACAATGTAAAGTATGTTTTCTTCAACAAACCTGTGTTGTATCAAAGTTGGTAAATGATTACTAGTTGACTAATATGCAGCAATGCATCAGATGTATGAGTGAGAATTCTTTTTTTCCAGTCCCTTCCCCCTGATTTTTCATTTTGCTAACCTCCTTCCTGTTTTTCTGTCTTTCCTAATTGTTTAGTTCCTGATGTTCATTCCATGAACAAATTAGTATGTTCAGAATTAACTTTAAAAGGAGCACGTTTGAGGACTGAAAAAGCTCATAATCTTTTTCAACTAACTAGAGTTTTTGTTGAAGAAAGTTGTAAAACACCTGTTTCTCTGATCTCCCTGCTACCAGAGATTGGCTTAAAGCATTGGCATATAAAGCATAGTATTAGTCAAGGTATCTAGTTTGACACAATTGAAACTTAAGTACTTACCATCTGGTCCTGTTTTTCCTATGTTGAATCAAAAGCAGTACCCTATTTATTTGCAAATAAAGAGGTAAGAAAACAACACTAACTGTTTTGCCAGGACAATCCTTTGCATGTGTTTTAGCTTCAAATTGGAAAGAAAACTAGTTTGAAGGACTCCATTAAATGAACACAAACATTTGAAAGCTTTGTTTTGGGTCAATTAAAAAGCTGCTTCTCAGTAGAACTGAAACATCTGTAATAAAAATCTATAAAGGCTTGTTTTCCCAGGTGTGGTTTTGTTTGGGTGTTTTTTACATTGTGACGATACAAAAAAAATTGAAAGCTTATGATTTTTATGACAGTAAACCTCAGCAGTTACCTATACTTGTTTTCTTATTTTCTGAGAAATAAGGTCAGGTATATGCCATTCCCATAAGAGTGCTTTTAGCTACGTGCTGGTACTGTGCTTAGAGCTTTGAATTTTACCTCTTCCTACCAAATCTGTAGACACAAGCATTTGACAGTCAGATCTCCTGTTTACAAATTAACCCTATCTAATTCTCCTTTCAGTTGACTAACGCCTTTCCTTGGCCTTTTCTTAGCAGCTTGCATTATTCATTCTGTGCTGTGAAGGCTTACAAAATGGAATTGGTCCAATATGCTAATTTCAGACAATTTATATTCTGTGTAGCTGTTTAGATTGTAAGAAGAGGAAGACAGGCCTTTTTTTGACTAAATACTATTAAAAAGGGGGATGTAGATAATGCCTCATTGAAGACTCGCTTCAGTCTCAAACAATAAGTGAAAACTTGCAAAGTTACACTGTGCCTCTCTGAACTTGTTGCTCCTATTGAAATAGTTAGTGGAAATGGTTATCACTGTGTCCTATGATGTACTGTAGCAAAATTCAAAAGTTTAATGGTGCTTTCTTATATTCAAAGGCTCTTGCAGATATGCTGAGAGTAAACACAAAATTAAAAAGTTTAAACATAGAATCAAACTTCATCACTGGAGTCGGAATTTTGGCACTGGTTGATGCACTGAAAGACAATGAAACACTGACAGAGATCAAAATTGATAATCAGGTAAGTGAGGTGGTGGTGGTGGTAATATCATAATTAAAATCAGTCTATCCCAGCTGACTGAATATTTTTAGAAGGCAGCTTGTGATAAACTTTCAAAAATATTTTACCTTTAAATATCTTAACCCCATGATTGTCCTTAAAATTCTCAGAAGCATCCAGCTGAAGTAGATTCCTGGTCACTTCTGTGCTTGCTTGTGCTTTAAAGTGCACAAACCTATTTTATGACCTTCTGCCTCTTAGGTTAATCAAAATTAAGCTAAGCATTACTGACTAATATGATGAAAGAATTCTGATCTCTTTTAGGGTGAATACACGTAAGCTCTATTGTCTTTGTGTACCTTTTATTTTAACAGAGGCAGCAGCTGGGCACAGTTGCAGAAGTAGAAATTGCCAAGATGCTTGAAGAAAACACCAAGATCCTCAAATTTGGATACCATTTCACACAACAGGGACCTCGAGCCAGGGCAGCTGCAGCTATCACAAAAAATAATGATTTGGGTAAGACCTGTCAGTAGGGAGTGACTACTAAATGAATGTGTGTGTGGCACAGGTTTTAAAGGTGTCTGTTTTCTCTGCTTTTCCGTTGACGTAACCAGGATAGCAAAGTACAAGTAGGCCAGTTTCAGACTTCTCTGTGCTTTACTCCTACTCTTCTCTTGCTGCTTGATGTTATCCTTTCATTTTGTGGCAGAGTGCTCAGGTGTATGAGTTGAGGATTTTTAGCATAGTCTAGAACAAGAACATTCAAATACCACGTGAGTGGTGGCCAAGGTGGGGGGAAATAATAGTTTTGATTAGTTTAAATCAGATAAGATTCATCGTTTCTTTGAAATGAATAGTGCAGAATGCCCTCTTCAATGCCAGTACACTCAGTCTCATCTGGATTGCTTGAGCGAGGAAACTGGGCGTATTGTCATGTGCAGAGGCTGGGACTGGGTCCCCTCTTCCCTCATGGTTCTGCTTGTGCACGGGTGGCTTCCCTGCGGCATCTTTATTTGCTGCAGTAAGTGTTGTTGGAGCTCATCTGTTAGAATCCTAACTAAATGGGCCAGCAGAAAATTGGTTAATAACATAGCACGTGAATGGAAATTGTATAATAATGTCAAGTAATTGAAGCTCTTGGCTACAACAAGATAATGTGGTCGATCTATTTAAATAGAAGTACATTTTGAAACTCCATTTAATTAAACTTTTTGGCTTTAGATGCTTTGTGGTAAGGATTACACGTCTCATCAGCATGAAATCTCGCCAGGCAGTCTAGTAGTAGTAGTAGTAGTAGTAGAGGAATACATTTGCAGGAATGACATAGGAAATTGGAATTTAGTTTAAAGATCTGCTTCCCCTCTGAGTAAAGTTTAAAGTGGAGGAGAATACCTCTGAGAGATGGAGGAGGAATAACAGAATAGAGCACAGAGAGAGAAGAAAGGCACTCTGACGCGGTATAACTGTTTCTCAAAATAGATTCTAAACCAGTTATTCTCTTTATTTTGTCATAATGCTTCAGGTGTCTCTACTTTCTTTTAAGGCTTCTCTTTTCACTAGTTCTCATTTTAGCATTTGACTGTTGGAATTCTATGTTTCTATTGATATCTTGCCTTTTTTCTCTTTGCTTTCTTAGTCTGGAGTATGCGAGTAAAAGTTTCTGCAAATACCTTTTCATCTCTCCAGCCCTGAAGCTACAGAGCCAGGTTACTCTGAATACCCAGCTGGGTACTGAGCACTGAAAACTGAGGTGTTCAAAGTCTCTCATTTCTGTCTTTGTATGTTTCTTCTACAAAAATAGACTACATCTTCCTTCTCCCTTGTCGAATCAAAAGCAGTACCTTATTTGAGTTGTACTGCTTCCCTTTTCTTTGTCTGAACCTGTGTACATGTTGGCTTTAACTGCATGATTGGAGAAGTCTAAGGTTGGAAACTGTTCCGTCTGTTCTTGCGATTTGATGAAAGCAGGCATGTGTAACTTCTGTCAGCGATGAAAATGATTTGTATTCAAATGGAGCTAAGTCTGTGGGTTACTCTCAAAGTGAGCAATATGTTGGCCTTGTAAAGAGTAAAATTCTAGTATGATCCGATTTGGATTGTTTCTTTAGACTGTATCTGAAGCATTTCTGGAGACAGGGAGAGGGAGGGGAAACAAGACAGCTTTCCCTCTGTAATTCTGATCTGATGGTAAAGAAGATCAACTCAGATTGCAACTATCTGTAAAACCACATCATTTCCAATGAGTGGATTTGAGAACAGAATCACTTTCTTATTATACAGATGTGCTTGCTCGACTCTTTTAAACAAAATGGAGATGCCCTATACAATTTCTAAGACCCTTAGCCTCATTTGTTCTGTCTGCACAGAACAGGAAGCCACAATTTGGTAGGAGAAAAAGAAAGTATCAATTAAAAATACTACAAATATTGAGCAAAACTCCAGTCATTCAGTCAATCTTGCATACTCTTAAGTCTAAACAATATGTGCGCTTATAGTGATTTTATTCACAAATTTTTGTTGCTCTCGCATTTTCTGACAATTGGAATTTTTTTTATCAATAAATTGAATGTTTTAAGCTATTGAATGTAACTTTTTTTTTTCTGAGTGTATAAGTCATATTATATATACTGAATAAACTTGTACTGTTTCTTTTGAAGCCATGTAAACTTAATTCTCCACCACCAGAAAACTGCAATCTAGAAAAAGAGTACTGGCTAAATCTGCTTACCAAACATAAAATGATTAATGTCTCCCGCAAGCCTCTCCTCACAAATATTTTAAGCTGTTCATGAATAATAAGCACTGCTAAAGCATAAGCTTAAAATGATGGATAATACTAAGTGTTAATTACTGTAAGTTGTGCTGTGTGAAACTTTATGCGGCAAAATACCTTGTTGATGTTGTAGAAATATGAGAAGTAGTTACACTGATAAAATCGTAAACCAGGGTTTTCTTCTCTCTTGTTACAGTTCGCAAGCGAAGGGTTGAAGGAGACAACTAGCAGATCTTGTCAAAACTGTGTGGAGAGTTCAAGGGTCATCAAGGCACGCTCATCACCGTGGGCTTTGGCAATCTTGGACTACATTTACCTGGGTTAGAAGGGAAAAGACTGGAAACCCCATTCCTTTTAAAGCAAAGCTATATTAATAATCTGCTGGTATGCATCACGTTTTTCAGATTGAGACACAGTAACTGCACCAGTCTCTGTACCATAGTCTTCGGGTTTTTTTAAGAACTTTTTTGCATTTCAAGACTTTGGCTGTGCTTTCTACTAAAAATGTAATTGCAAATCAATGGTATAATTGTCTGTAGTCAAAGAATGGGACATTCAAGGTCATTGGGTAGAGAATGACCCAATTGAAATGTTTGTAAGAAAATCTGGGGGTGCTTATTTACGTGGAGGGGTGTGTATATTCTTGAAAACAATGCATTAGTGATAAAGGATTCTTCACACAACAGTTGGTGTCATTGTGTAGAGCTGTTCAGCCTTGTTCATATGCACTGAAATCTTTCACAGCTATCTTATTTGTAATTCTACTTTTTTATTTTTTATTAGTTCTTGATACTGTGATTAAAGACATCCCTTTAAACCAAACAAAAATAAATTGGCTAAGGACTTCTCCTGACAGATTTGAGGGACTAATAAAAAGTAGAAGCCTTGCACGGCTCCTACTTTTTTTTTGGTGCGCAAGATGACAGTTTTCCTATTACACTCAAACATTTAACGTCTTTTGAAAAAAGTCCCATAACTGTATCTTGCTCTGTATCTAAACTGGATATGTTTTTAGGCTAATTTCATGCGTTCATCAGCATTATTTAGTTTGTATTGTTTGTTTATAAATCCTTATCTACATTCATAAGTATCATTTTCTCTAGAAGTAGTGGACATGCATTTGTTAAATTCTGCGTAATTCTGTACAGGAAAAGCAGCCTTAACTGTAAAACCACTGTCCTAAGTTGCTGGCAAATGGAAAAATCCTTTTTTTCAAGCTGTTGTATTAAGCTATTAGTAATTCATATAAATTTATCATTTTTTAATAAAGCAATGAAGTAACACTTCTAAGAAAGGATTTTTCTAGTCTACTTACGTTGAAACACTACATCAACCATGCAGAAATTAACCAATATGCAGTGTCAAATCTGTGTGGCGTAGTGATTATTAAAGTATTTAAAGTTCTATAAGCAAACTAATACGGCAACAAGAATCACTTCAACTTCTGTACATAATCACAGCAGATTTCTTTGAAATAATATGAAAATCCAGAGGCTTTTTGGTGTAGGTCTGTTCAGACTGTACTGTACTAGTTTGCTTAATGTTGTCATGAGATCATAAACTCGCAGAAATGTTCTAAAGGACTGCTCGGCGATATTTATAGCAACAGAGAATTCAACTGACAACTGTTTTCATCAGAGGATCATAATATGGTGAGCATTTTATATATAGGAAATAAATTGGACTGAGATTTTTGCATCAGGTTGTATATACTATAAACATTTAACAGAGCAACTCTCTGACACTGTGCCCATGTTGTAATTTGCTGCAAATCTTGTTTTGGATCTTTAAAGACAGACTTTATTCTGGAGGTGACTTTGAATTTTACTGCAACTGTACAGAGAATCTTAAACTATAGTGCCTTCAGTGAGGATGTATATAACTGGTTTATACTTGAGGAAGAACATTTTTTTTTTTTTCCTCGTTCAAAATCAGCCTTTTATTATAATTACAAATAAATGCGTGCTCTGAAAAGCAAGTCAGAATTAATTCTGTTAAAACCAAAGACTACACATACTCTAACTTTGAAACAACTAGAAGTCATCTGACTAGTAACGAAAAGGGCTTCTTTCGGTTTTGGCTTTTGTAAATTTTCAAGAACTCTTTAGATTTTTAAATTGAAATTCTTCTAGTGTGCATAAAGTCACAAGTTAAGTGTCTTTACAGACAGTGCTGTATAAACATGGCCAAAGCATGTGACGTGCTGAGTTGCCAAAAGCTGTACTTCACTTTTTATTTGCTAAGGCACCATAATAATTTTGTGTCAAAACCCAGGCTGTTATGTCTTCCTTCATTTGTTGAAGGGCTGCATGTTCATGGAATCTGTTCACGTATTGTGATTCTGTGATGATTTATTTCATCATTATCTAACAAGATTAGGCAGTTACCTCCTACTTGAAGATGGAGAAAAATGAAAGGCTGGATTATGGAAATTATAGCCCAAATCCCTTCCTCACTTTATTAAATCAAGTTTAGCTGCTTAATGATTTATATTCCAATCAAAGGTAGGGGCTTTTAAGCTGCAACTCTCAGGTGTCCTGACACGGATGATAGTAGTGGGCCTTAATAATTGGTTTAGCTCTGTAGACAGCAGTTAAGTCTGCTTGTTGGCACTTTCAGGACGGATATCTGACAGGCTGGGTATAGAAAACTGGTTTGGTTTTCTTTTTTTTTTCAGCCAGAAGGGGTTTGGCCCTCCAGATTGTTGCAAGATATTTGGCATGGTGCATGGAACAGTTACAACAATGACTTTTGTGCCTACAATGTGTATCCTGTTTGGAATAAATGAAGGAATTCAGTCTGTAGCCGGGCATCATAAATGGTCTCAGCAAGCAAAGTGAATGCGCTGATGTAATGCTATAGAGTGTAGCGAGATCTTGCGTATGACTTCATTACTTTTCAGTTCAAAAGTGGTATTAGTTTGATAACCAGCTACCATAAACACAAGGTCTTTTTTCCAAAAGAGGTGGTATTTTTTTCTTCTTGATTATTTTTTCAGGCTTAATACATAAGTTAAATGACCACATATGTTGATTCTGTTCATTCCAAGCTAAGCATGGGAACGTAGCCTATATTCCAAAGCAATTACCTATTTACTGTTGTATTTTAAAGAAATAGTCTCATTCTCTCTGCAGCTTGAGTAATACTGTTTGTAAGCTACAAACGAGCAAGTGTTCAATTTAAATTTCCATTGAGGAAACATGAATTGAGGGGTTTAGCGTATCAGCACTATATGCTGTCAGATTGTAAACCAGTAAAAGTTTTGGATGATTAAAGTACTGTATTCTTGTTGTGTTTTTGGGGGTTTGTTTGTTTAAGCAGTACACTGACTTGCTTAACGTTGACCCATGCCTTTATATCAAACCACTCCTTTTTCTTCTCCAGTAGGAAAGTGAGTGACCGAATGGCACCTCTGGAGGCAAAGGGCCCCTGCTGTGGAACTTGGATCTCCACACAGCAGGCAGCAGAAAGATGCGCAAGAGCCCGTAAGAAACGGGTGGGACGTTGGGGCGCTTTGTGCAGCGTTATTTCGGCCACATGTGGCAATGGGAAGGTGTTCAAAGGCAGACAAATCACGATCCTTGTCTTGGACACAGCGTGTACCACTCTTCTGCCTGCCTCGGCTGAGCGCGCAGCGTCTCCCCTGCGGAAACACGGTGGGATGAGCTCCTCTCCCCTTTGGCGCCAAAGGGCCCGGGGCCGATGCTGGCGTGGGCCCCGAGCACGGGACCGGTACCGCACGCGTCCTGCAGCCG